>NC_133374.1:45798018-45827632 GCF_049309525.1 Garra rufa | reverse complement strand
ATATCTGAAGGTGTTAGAAGTGTTTTGCATGATTTTTGAAGTTAGAGCCTGAAATGTCAGAAAACGGCGTTTCAGCACATAACAAACTCGGTTCAGGCAATGCAAGCTGAAACTCGGCCAAAAATTAAAATTGCAGTCTGTGCATGAATAAAACCTATTTTTCAACACAGAGAAACATATCTGAAGGTGTTAGAAGTGTTTTGCATGATTTTTGAAGTTAGAGCCTGAAATGTCAGAAAACGGCGTTTCAGCACATAACAAACTAGGTTCAGGCAATGCAAGCTGAAACTCGGCCCAAAATTAAAATTGCAGTCTGTGCATGAATAAAACCTATTTTGCAACACAGAGAAACATATCTGAAGGTGTTAGAAGTGTTTTGCATGATTTTTGAAGTTAGAGCCTGAAATGTCAGAAAACGCCGTTTCAGCACATAACAAACTTGGTTCAGGCAATGCAAGCTGAAACTCGGCCCAAAATTAAAATTGCAGTCTGTGCATGAATAAAACCTATTTTTCAACACAGAGAAACATATCTGAAGGTGTTAGAAGTGTTTTGCATGATTTTTGAAGTTAGAGCCTGAAATGTCAGAAAACAGCGTTTCAGCACTTAACAAACTTGGTTCTGGCAATGCAAGCTGAAACTCGGTCTAAAATTAAAATTGCAGTCTGTGCATGAATAAAACCTATTTTGCAACACAGAGAAACAAATCTGAAGGTGTTAGAAGTGTTTTGCATGATTTTTGAAGTTAGAGCCTGAAATGTCAGAAAAAGGCTTTTCAGCACATAACAAACTTGGTTCTGGCAATGCAAGCTGAAACTCGGTCCAAAATTAAAATTGCAGTCTGTGCATGAATAAAACCTATTTTGCAACACAGAGAAACATATCTGAAGGTGTTAGAAGTGTTTTGCATGATTTTTGAAGTTAGAGCCTGAAATGTCAGAAAACAGCGTTTCAGCACATAACAAACTTGGTTCTGGTAATGCAAGCTGAAACTCGGCCAAAAATTAAAATTGCAGTCTGTGCATGAATAAAACCTATTTTGCAACACAGAGAAACATATCTGAAGGTGTTAGAAGTGTTTTGCATGATTTTTGAAGTTAGAGCCTGAAATGTCAGAAAACGACGTTTTAGCACATAACAAACTTGGTTCAGGCAATGCAAGCTGAAACTCGGCCCAAAATTAAAATTGCAGTCTGTGCATGAATAAAACCTATTTTGCAACACAGAGAAACATATCTGAAGGTGTTAGAAGTGTTTTGCATGATTTTTGAAGTTAGAGCCTGAAATGTCAGAAAACGGCGTTTCAGCACTTAACAAACTTGGTTCTGGCAATGCAAGCTGAAACTCGGCCAAAAATTTAAAATTGCAGTCTGTGCATGAATAAACCCTATTTTGCAACACAGAGAAACATATCTGAAGGTGTTAGAAGTGTTTTGCATGATTTTTGAAGTTAGAGCCTGAAATGTCAGAAAACGGCGTTTCAGCACATAACAAACTCGGTTCAGGCAATGCAAGCTGAAACTCGGCCAAAAATTAAAATTGCAGTCTGTGCATGAATAAAACCTATTTTTCAACATAGAGAAACATATCTGAAGGTGTTAGAAGTGTTTTGCATGATTTTTGAAGTTAGAGCCTGAAATGTCAGAAAACGGCGTTTCAGCACATAACAAACTCGGTTCAGGCAATGCAAGCTGAAACTCGGCCCAAAATTAAAATTGCAGTCTGTGCATGAATAAAACCTATTTTTCAACACAGAGAAACATATCTGAAGGTGTTAGAAGTGTTTTGCATGATTTTTGAAGTTAGAGCCTGAAATGTCAGAAAACAGCGTTTCAGCACTTAACAAACTTGGTTCTGGCAATGCAAGCTGAAACTCGGCCAAAAATTAAAATTGCAGTCTGTGCATGAATAAAACCTATTTTTCAACACAGAGAAACATATCTGAAGGTGTTAGAAGTGTTTTGCATGATTTTTGAAGTTAGAGCCTGAAATGTCAGAAAACGGCGTTTCAGCACATAACAAACTTGGTTCAGGCAATGCAAGCTGAAACTCGGCCCAAAATTAAAATTGCAGTCTGTGCATGAATAAAACCTATTTTGCAACACAGAGAAACATATCTGAAGGTGTTAGAAGTGTTTTGCATGATTTTTGAAGTTAGAGCCTGAAATGTCAGAAAACGCCGTTTCAGCACATAACAAACTTGGTTCAGGCAATGCAAGCTGAAACTCGGCCCAAAATTAAAATTGCAGTCTGTGCATGAATAAAACCTATTTTTCAACACAGAGAAACATATCTGAAGGTGTTAGAAGTGTTTTGCATGATTTTTGAAGTTAGAGCCTGAAATGTCAGAAAACAGCGTTTCAGCACTTAACAAACTTGGTTCTGGCAATGCAAGCTGAAACTCGGTCCAAAATTAAAATTGCAGTCTGTGCATGAATAAAACCTATTTTGCAACACAGAGAAACAAATCTGAAGGTGTTAGAAGTGTTTTGCATGATTTTTGAAGTTAGAGCCTGAAATGTCAGAAAAAGGCTTTTCAGCACATAACAAACTTGGTTCTGACAATGCAAGCTGAAACTCGGTCCAAAATTAAAATTGCAGTCTGTGCATGAATAAAACCTATTTTGCAACACAGAGAAACATATCTGAAGGTGTTAGAAGTGTTTTGCATGATTTTTGAAGTTAGAGCCTGAAATGTCAGAAAACAGCTTTTCAGCACATAACAAACTTGGTTCTGGCAATGCAGGCTGAAAATCGGTCCAAAATTAAAATTGCAGTCTGTGCATGAATAAAACCTATTTTGCAACACAGAGAAACATATCTGAAGGTGTTAGAAGTGTTTTGCATGATTTTTGAAGTTAGAGCCTGAAATGTCAGAAAACGGCGTTTCAGCACATAACAAAGTTGGTTCAGGCAATTCAAGCTGAAACTCGGTCCAAAATTAAAATTGCACTCTGTGCATGAATAAAACCTATTTTGCAACACAGAGAAACATATCTGAAGATGTTAGAAGTGTTTTGCATGATTTTTGAAGTTAGAGCCTGAAATGTCAGAAAACAGCGTTTCAGCACATAACAAACTTGGTTCTGGCAATGCAGGCTGAAACTCGGTCCAAAATTAAAATTGCAGTCTGTGCATGAATAAAACCTATTTTGCAACACAGAGAAACATATCTGAAGGTGTTAGAAGTGTTTTGCATGATTTTTGAAGTTAGAGCCTGAAATGTCAGAAAACGGCGTTTCAGCACATAACAAACTTGGTTCAGGCAATGCAAGCTGAAACTCGGCCCAAAATTAAAATTGCAGTCTGTGCATGAATAAAACCTATTTTGCAACACAGAGAAACATATCTGAAGGTGTTAGAAGTGTTTTGCATGATTTTTGAAGTTAGAGCCTGAAATGTCAGAAAACGGCGTTTCAGCACATAACAAACTTGGTTCAGGCAATTCAAGCTGAAACTCGGTCCAATATTAAAATTGCAGTCTGTGCATGAATAAAACCTATTTTGCAACACAGAGAAACATATCTGAAGGTGTTAGAAGTGTTTTGCATGATTTTTGAAGTTAGAGCCTGAAATGTCAGAAAACAGCGTTTCAGCACATAACAAACTTGATTCTGGCAATGCAGGCTGAAACTCGGTCCAAAATTAAAATTGCAGTCTGTGCATGAATAAAACCTATTTTGCAACACAGAGAAACATATCTGAAGGTGTTAGAAGTGTTTTGCATGATTTTTGAAGTTAGAGCCTGAAATGTCATAAAACAGCGTTTCAGCGCAGAACAAACTTGGTTCAGGCAATTCAAGCTGAAACTCGGTCCAAAATAAAAATTGCAGTCTGTGCATGAATAAAACCTATTTTGCAACACAGAGAAACATATCTGAAGGTGTTAGAAGTGTTTTGCATGATTTTTGAAGTTAGAGCCTGAAATGTCAGAAAACGGCGTTTCAGCACATAACAAAGTTGGTTCAGGCAATTCAAGCTGAAACTCGGTCCAAAATTAAAATTGCAGTCTGTGCATGAATAAAACCTATTTTGCAACACAGAGAAACATATCTGAAGGTGTTAGAAGTGTTTTGCATGATTTTTGAAGTTAGAGCCTGAAATGTCAGAAAACGGCGTTTCAGCACATAACAAACTTGGTTCAGGCAATTCAAGCTGAAACTCGGTCCAATATTAAAATTGCAGTCTGTGCATGAATAAAACCTATTTTGCAACACAGAGAAACATATCTGAAGGTGTTAGAAGTGTTTTGCATGATTTTTGAAGTCAGAGCCTGAAATGTCAGAAAACAGCGTTTCAGCACATAACAAACTTGATTCTGGCAATGCAGGCTGAAACTCGGTCCAAAATTAAAATTGCAGTCTGTGCATGAATAAAACCTATTTTGCAACACAGAGAAACATATCTGAAGGTGTTAGAAGTGTTTTGCATGATTTTTGAAGTTAGAGCCTGAAATGTCAGAAAACAGCTTTTCAGCACATAACAAACTTGGTTCTGGCAATGCAGGCTGAAAATCGGTCCAAAATTAAAATTGCAGTCTGTGCATGAATAAAACCTATTTTGCAACACAGAGAAACATATCTGAAGGTGTTAGAAGTGTTTTGCATGATTTTTGAAGTTAGAGCCTGAAATGTCAGAAAACGGCGTTTCAGCACATAACAAAGTTGGTTCAGGCAATTCAAGCTGAAACTCGGTCCAAAATTAAAATTGCAGTCTGTGCATGAATAAAACCTATTTTGCAACACAGAGAAACATATCTGAAGGTGTTAGAAGTGTTTTGCATGATTTTTGAAGTTAGAGCCTGAAATGTCAGAAAAAAGCGTTTCAGCACATAACAAACTTGGTTCTGGCAATGCAGGCTGAAACTCGGTCCAAAATTAAAATTGCAGTCTGTGCATGAATAAAACCTATTTTGCAACACAGAGAAACATATCTGAAGGTGTTAGAAGTGTTTTGCATGATTTTTGAAGTTAGAGCCTGAAATGTCAGAAAACGGCGTTTCAGCACATAACAAACTTGGTTCAGGCAATTCAAGCTGAAACTCGGTCCAATATTAAAATTGCAGTCTGTGCATGAATAAAACCTATTTTGCAACACAGAGAAACATATCTGAAGGTGTTAGAAGTGTTTTGCATGATTTTTGAAGTTAGAGCCTGAAATGTCAGAAAACAGCGTTTCAGCACATAACAAACTTGATTCTGGCAATGCAGGCTGAAACTCGGTCCAAAATTAAAATTGCAGTCTGTGCATGAATAAAACCTATTTTGCAACACAGAGAAACATATCTGAAGGTGTTAGAAGTGTTTTGCATGATTTTTGAAGTTAGAGCCTGAAATGTCATAAAACAGCGTTTCAGCGCAGAACAAACTTGGTTCAGGCAATTCAAGCTGAAACTCGGTCCAAAATAAAAATTGCAGTCTGTGCATGAATAAAACCTATTTTGCAACACAGAGAAACATATCTGAAGGTGTTAGAAGTGTTTTGCATGATTTTTGAAGTTAGAGCCTGAAATGTCAGAAAACGGCGTTTCAGCACATAACAAAGTTGGTTCAGGCAATTCAAGCTGAAACTCGGTCCAAAATTAAAATTGCAGTCTGTGCATGAATAAACCTATTTTGCAACACAGAGAAACATATCTGAAGGTGTTAGAAGTGTTTTGCATGATTTTTGAAGTTAGAGCCTGAAATGTCATAAAACAGCGTTTCAGCGCAGAACAAACTTGGTTCAGGCAATTCAAGCTGAAACTCGGTCCAAAATAAAAATTGCAGTCTGTGCATGAACAAAACCTATTTTGCAACACAGAGAAACATATCTGAAGGTGTTAGAAGTGTTTTGCATGATTTTTGAAGTTAGAGCCTGAAATGTCAGAAAACAGCTTTTCAGCACATAACAAACTTGGTTCAGGCAATGCAAGCTGAAACTCGGCCCAAAATTAAAATTGCAGTCTGTGCATGAATAAAACCTATTTTTCAACACAGAGAAACATATCTGAAGGTGTTAGAAGTGTTTTGCATGATTTTTGAAGTTAGAGCCTGAAATGTCAGAAAACAGCGTTTCAGCACTTAACAAACTTGGTTCTGGCAATGCAAGCTGAAACTCGGTCCAAAATTAAAATTGCAGTCTGTGCATGAATAAAACCTATTTTGCAACACAGAGAAACAAATCTGAAGGTGTTAGAAGTGTTTTGCATGATTTTTGAAGTTAGAGCCTGAAATGTCAGAAAAAGGCTTTTCAGCACATAACAAACTTGGTTCTGGCAATGTAAGCTGAAACTCGGTCCAAAATTAAAATTGCAGTCTGTGCATGAATAAAACCTATTTTGCAACACAGAGAAACATATCTGAAGGTGTTAGAAGTGTTTTGCATGATTTTTGAAGTTAGAGCCTGAAATGTCAGAAAACGGCGTTTCAGCACATAACAAACTCGGTTCAGGCAATGCAAGCTGTAACTCGGCCAAAAATTAAAATTGCAGTCTGTGCATGAATAAAACCTATTTTGCAACACAGAGAAACATATCTGAAGGTGTTAGAAGTGTTTTGCATGATTTTTGAAGTTAGAGCCTGAAATGTCAGAAAACAGCGTTTCAGCACATAACAAACTTGGTTCTGGTAATGCAAGCTGAAACTCGGTCCAAAATTAAAATTGCAGTCTGTGCATGAATAAAACCTATTTTGCAACACAGAGAAACATATCTGAAGGTGTTAGAAGTGTTTTGCATGATTTTTGAAGTTAGAGCCTGAAATGTCAGAAAACGGTGTTTTAGCACATAACAAACTTGGTTCAGGCAATGCAAGCTGAAACTCGGCCAAAAATTAAAATTGCAGTCTGTGCATGAATAAAACCTATTTTGCAACACAGAGAAACATATCTGAAGGTGTTAGAAGTGTTTTGCATGATTTTTGAAGTTAGAGCCTGAAATGTCAGAAAACAGCGTTTCAGCACTTAACAAACTTGGTTCTGGCAATGCAAGCTGAAACTCGGTCCAAAATTAAAATTGCAGTCTGTGCATGAATAAAACCTATTTTGCAACACAGAGAAACAAATCTGAAGGTGTTAGAAGTGTTTTGCATGATTTTTGAAGTTAGAGCCTGAAATGTCAGAAAAAGGCTTTTCAGCACATAACAAACTTGGTTCTGGCAATGCAAGCTGAAACTCGGTCCAAAATTAAAATTGCAGTCTGTGCATGAATAAAACCTATTTTGCAACACAGAGAAACATATCTGAAGGTGTTAGAAGTGTTTTGCATGATTTTTGAAGTTAGAGCTTGAAATGTCAGAAAACGGCGTTTCAGCACATAACAAACTCGGTTCAGGCAATGCAAGCTGTAACTCGGCCAAAAATTAAAATTGCAGTCTGTGCATGAATAAAACCTATTTTGCAACACAGAGAAACATATCTGAAGGTGTTAGAAGTGTTTTGCATGATTTTTGAAGTTAGAGCCTGAAATGTCAGAAAACAGCGTTTCAGCACATAACAAACTTGGTTCTGGTAATGCAAGCTGAAACTCGGTCCAAAATTAAAATTGCAGTCTGTGCATGAATAAAACCTATTTTGCAACACAGAGAAACATATCTGAAGGTGTTAGAAGTGTTTTGCATGATTTTTGAAGTTAGAGCCTGAAATGTCAGAAAACGGTGTTTTAGCACATAACAAACTTGGTTCAGGCAATGCAAGCTGAAACTCGGCCAAAAATTAAAATTGCAGTCTGTGCATGAATAAAACCTATTTTGCAACACAGAGAAACATATCTGAAGGTGTTAGAAGTGTTTTGCATGATTTTTGAAGTTAGAGCCTGAAATGTCAGAAAACGACGTTTTAGCACATAACAAACTTGGTTCAGGCAATGCAAGCTGAAACTCGGCCCAAAATTAAAATTGCAGTCTGTGCATGAATAAAACCTATTTTGCAACACAGAGAAACATATCTGAAGGTGTTAGAAGTGTTTTGCATGATTTTTGAAGTTAGAGCCTGAAATGTCAGAAAACAGCGTTTCAGCACATAACAAACTTGGTTCTGGTAATGCAAGCTGAAACTCGGCCAAAAATTAAAATTGCAGTCTGTGCATGAATAAAACCTATTTTGCAACACAGAGAAACATATCTGAAGGTGTTAGAAGTGTTTTGCATGATTTTTGAAGTTAGAGCCTGAAATGTCAGAAAACGGCGTTTCAGCACATAACAAACTCGGTTCAGGCAATGCAAGCTGAAACTCGGCCAAAAATTAAAATTGCAGTCTGTGCATGAATAAAACATATTTTTCAACACAGAGAAACATATCTGAAGGTGTTAGAAGTGTTTTGCATGATTTTTGAAGTTAGAGCCTGAAATGTCAGAAAACGGCGTTTCAGCACATAACAAACTTGGTTCAGGCAATGCAAGCTGAAACTCGGCCCAAAATTAAAATTGCAGTCTGTGCATGAATAAAACCTATTTTTCAACACAGAGAAACATATCTGAAGGTGTTAGAAGTGTTTTGCATGATTTTTGAAGTTAAAGCCTGAAATGTCAGAAAACAGCGTTTCAGCACTTAACAAACTTGGTTCTGGCAATGCAAGCTGAAACTCGGTCCAAAATTAAAATTGCAGTCTGTGCATGAATAAAACCTATTTTGCAACACAGAGAAACATATCTGAAGGTGTTAGAAGTGTTTTGCATGATTTTTGAAGTTAGAGCCTGAAATGTCAGAAAACGGTGTTTTAGCACATAACAAACTTGGTTCAGGCAATGCAAGCTGAAACTCGGCCAAAAATTAAAATTGCAGTCTGTGCATGAATAAAACCTATTTTGCAACACAGAGAAACATATCTGAAGGTGTTAGAAGTGTTTTGCATGATTTTTGAAGTTAGAGCCTGAAATGTCAGAAAACAGCGTTTCAGCACTTAACAAACTTGGTTCTGGTAATGCAAGCTGAAACTCGGCCAAAAATTAAAATTGCAGTCTGTGCATGAATAAAACCTATTTTGCAACACAGAGAAACATATCTGAAGGTGTTAGAAGTGTTTTGCATGATTTTTGAAGTTAGAGCCTGAAATGTCAGAAAACGGCGTTTCAGCACATAACAAACTCGGTTCAGGCAATGCAAGCTGAAACTCGGCCAAAAATTAAAATTGCAGTCTGTGCATGAATAAAACATATTTTTCAACACAGAGAAACATATCTAAAGGTGTTAGAAGTGTTTTGCATGATTTTTGAAGTTAGAGCCTGAAATGTCAGAAAACGGCGTTTCAGCACATAACAAACTCGGTTCAGGCAATGCAAGCTGAAACTCGGCCAAAAATTAAAATTGCAGTCTGTGCATGAATAAAACCTATTTTTCAACACAGAGAAACATATCTGAAGGTGTTAGAAGTGTTTTGCATGATTTTTGAAGTTAGAGCCTGAAATGTCAGAAAACAGCGTTTCAGCACATAACAAAATTGGTTCTGGTAATGCAAGCTGAAACTCGGCCAAAAATTAAAATTGCAGTCTGTGCATGAATAAAACCTATTTTGCAACACAGAGAAACATATCTGAAGGTGTTAGAAGTGTTTTGCATGATTTTTGAAGTTAGAGCCTGAAATGTCAGAAAACAGCGTTTCAGCACATAACAAACTTGGTTCTGGTAATGCAAGCTGAAACTCGGCCAAAAATTAAAATTGCAGTCTGTGCATGAATAAAACCTATTTTGCAACACAGAGAAACATATCTGAAGGTGTTAGAAGTGTTTTGCATGATTTTTGAAGTTAGAGCCTGAAATGTCAGAAAACAGCGTTTCAACACTTAACAAACTTGGTTCTGGCAATGCAAGCTGAAACTCGGTCCAAAATTAAAATTGCAGTCTGTGCATGAATAAAACCTATTTTGCAACACAGAGAAACATATCTGAAGGTGTTAGAAGTGGTTTGCATGATTTTTGAAGTTAGAGCCTGAAATGTCAGAAAACGCCGTTTCAGCACATAACAAACTTGGTTCAGGCAATGCAAGCTGAAACTCGGTCCAAAATTAAAATTGCAGTCTGTGCATGAATAAAACCTATTTTGCAACACAGAGAAACATATCTGAAGGTGTTAGAAGTGTTTTGCATGATTTTTGAAGTTAGAGCCTGAAATGTCAGAAAACAGCTTTTCAGCACATAACAAACTTGGTTCAGGCAATGCAAGCTGAAACTCGGTCCAAAATTAAAATTGCAGTCTGTGCATGAATAAAACCTATTTTGCAACACAGAGAAACATATCTGAAGGTGTTAGAAGTGTTTTGCATGATTTTTGAAGTTAGAGCCTGAAATGTCAGAAAACAGCGTTTCAGCACATAACAAACTTGGTTCTGGTAATGCAAGCTGAAACTCGGCCAAAAATTAAAATTGCAGTCTGTGCATGAATAAAACCTATTTTGCAACACAGAGAAACATATCTGAAGGTGTTAGAAGTGTTTTGCATGATTTTTGAAGTTAGAGCCTGAAATGTCAGAAAACAGCGTTTCAACACTTAACAAACTTGGTTCTGGCAATGCAAGCTGAAACTCGGTCCAAAATTAAAATTGCAGTCTGTGCATGAATAAAACCTATTTTGCAACACAGAGAAACATATCTGAAGGTGTTAGAAGTGTTTTGCATGATTTTTGAAGTTAGAGCCTGAAATGTCAGAAAACGCCGTTTCAGCACATAACAAACTTGGTTCAGGCAATGCAAGCTGAAACTCGGTCCAAAATTAAAATTGCAGTCTGTGCATGAATAAAACCTATTTTGCAACACAGAGAAACATATCTGAAGGTGTTAGAAGTGTTTTGCATGATTTTTGAAGTTAGAGCCTGAAATGTCAGAAAACGGCGTTTCAGCACATAACAAACTCGGTTCAGGCAATGCAAGCTGAAACTCGGCCAAAAATTAAAATTGCAGTCTGTGCATGAATAAAACCTATTTTTCAACACAGAGAAACATATCTGAAGGTGTTAGAAGTGTTTTGCATGATTTTTGAAGTTAGAGCCTGAAATGTCAGAAAACGGCGTTTCAGCACATAACAAACTAGGTTCAGGCAATGCAAGCTGAAACTCGGCCCAAAATTAAAATTGCAGTCTGTGCATGAATAAAACCTATTTTGCAACACAGAGAAACATATCTGAAGGTGTTAGAAGTGTTTTGCATGATTTTTGAAGTTAGAGCCTGAAATGTCAGAAAACGCCGTTTCAGCACATAACAAACTTGGTTCAGGCAATGCAAGCTGAAACTCGGCCCAAAATTAAAATTGCAGTCTGTGCATGAATAAAACCTATTTTTCAACACAGAGAAACATATCTGAAGGTGTTAGAAGTGTTTTGCATGATTTTTGAAGTTAGAGCCTGAAATGTCAGAAAACAGCGTTTCAGCACTTAACAAACTTGGTTCTGGCAATGCAAGCTGAAACTCGGTCTAAAATTAAAATTGCAGTCTGTGCATGAATAAAACCTATTTTGCAACACAGAGAAACAAATCTGAAGGTGTTAGAAGTGTTTTGCATGATTTTTGAAGTTAGAGCCTGAAATGTCAGAAAAAGGCTTTTCAGCACATAACAAACTTGGTTCTGGCAATGCAAGCTGAAACTCGGTCCAAAATTAAAATTGCAGTCTGTGCATGAATAAAACCTATTTTGCAACACAGAGAAACATATCTGAAGGTGTTAGAAGTGTTTTGCATGATTTTTGAAGTTAGAGCCTGAAATGTCAGAAAACAGCGTTTCAGCACATAACAAACTTGGTTCTGGTAATGCAAGCTGAAACTCGGCCAAAAATTAAAATTGCAGTCTGTGCATGAATAAAACCTATTTTGCAACACAGAGAAACATATCTGAAGGTGTTAGAAGTGTTTTGCATGATTTTTGAAGTTAGAGCCTGAAATGTCAGAAAACGACGTTTTAGCACATAACAAACTTGGTTCAGGCAATGCAAGCTGAAACTCGGCCCAAAATTAAAATTGCAGTCTGTGCATGAATAAAACCTATTTTGCAACACAGAGAAACATATCTGAAGGTGTTAGAAGTGTTTTGCATGATTTTTGAAGTTAGAGCCTGAAATGTCAGAAAACGGCGTTTCAGCACTTAACAAACTTGGTTCTGGCAATGCAAGCTGAAACTCGGCCAAAAATTTAAAATTGCAGTCTGTGCATGAATAAAACCTATTTTGCAACACAGAGAAACATATCTGAAGGTGTTAGAAGTGTTTTGCATGATTTTTGAAGTTAGAGCCTGAAATGTCAGAAAACGGCGTTTCAGCACATAACAAACTCGGTTCAGGCAATGCAAGCTGAAACTCGGCCAAAAATTAAAATTGCAGTCTGTGCATGAATAAAACCTATTTTTCAACATAGAGAAACATATCTGAAGGTGTTAGAAGTGTTTTGCATGATTTTTGAAGTTAGAGCCTGAAATGTCAGAAAACGGCGTTTCAGCACATAACAAACTCGGTTCAGGCAATGCAAGCTGAAACTCGGCCCAAAATTAAAATTGCAGTCTGTGCATGAATAAAACCTATTTTTCAACACAGAGAAACATATCTGAAGGTGTTAGAAGTGTTTTGCATGATTTTTGAAGTTAGAGCCTGAAATGTCAGAAAACAGCGTTTCAGCACTTAACAAACTTGGTTCTGGCAATGCAAGCTGAAACTCGGCCAAAAATTAAAATTGCAGTCTGTGCATGAATAAAACCTATTTTTCAACACAGAGAAACATATCTGAAGGTGTTAGAAGTGTTTTGCATGATTTTTGAAGTTAGAGCCTGAAATGTCAGAAAACGGCGTTTCAGCACATAACAAACTTGGTTCAGGCAATGCAAGCTGAAACTCGGCCCAAAATTAAAATTGCAGTCTGTGCATGAATAAAACCTATTTTGCAACACAGAGAAACATATCTGAAGGTGTTAGAAGTGTTTTGCATGATTTTTGAAGTTAGAGCCTGAAATGTCAGAAAACGCCGTTTCAGCACATAACAAACTTGGTTCAGGCAATGCAAGCTGAAACTCGGCCCAAAATTAAAATTGCAGTCTGTGCATGAATAAAACCTATTTTTCAACACAGAGAAACATATCTGAAGGTGTTAGAAGTGTTTTGCATGATTTTTGAAGTTAGAGCCTGAAATGTCAGAAAACAGCGTTTCAGCACTTAACAAACTTGGTTCTGGCAATGCAAGCTGAAACTCGGTCCAAAATTAAAATTGCAGTCTGTGCATGAATAAAACCTATTTTGCAACACAGAGAAACAAATCTGAAGGTGTTAGAAGTGTTTTGCATGATTTTTGAAGTTAGAGCCTGAAATGTCAGAAAAAGGCTTTTCAGCACATAACAAACTTGGTTCTGGCAATGCAAGCTGAAACTCGGTCCAAAATTAAAATTGCAGTCTGTGCATGAATAAAACCTATTTTGCAACACAGAGAAACATATCTGAAGGTGTTAGAAGTGTTTTGCATGATTTTTGAAGTTAGAGCCTGAAATGTCAGAAAACAGCTTTTCAGCACATAACAAACTTGGTTCTGGCAATGCAGGCTGAAAATCGGTCCAAAATTAAAATTGCAGTCTGTGCATGAATAAAACCTATTTTGCAACACAGAGAAACATATCTGAAGGTGTTAGAAGTGTTTTGCATGATTTTTGAAGTTAGAGCCTGAAATGTCAGAAAACGGCGTTTCAGCACATAACAAAGTTGGTTCAGGCAATTCAAGCTGAAACTCGGTCCAAAATTAAAATTGCACTCTGTGCATGAATAAAACCTATTTTGCAACACAGAGAAACATATCTGAAGATGTTAGAAGTGTTTTGCATGATTTTTGAAGTTAGAGCCTGAAATGTCAGAAAACAGCGTTTCAGCACATAACAAACTTGGTTCTGGCAATGCAGGCTGAAACTCGGTCCAAAATTAAAATTGCAGTCTGTGCATGAATAAAACCTATTTTGCAACACAGAGAAACATATCTGAAGGTGTTAGAAGTGTTTTGCATGATTTTTGAAGTTAGAGCCTGAAATGTCAGAAAACGGCGTTTCAGCACATAACAAACTTGGTTCAGGCAATGCAAGCTGAAACTCGGCCCAAAATTAAAATTGCAGTCTGTGCATGAATAAAACCTATTTTGCAACACAGAGAAACATATCTGAAGGTGTTAGAAGTGTTTTGCATGATTTTTGAAGTTAGAGCCTGAAATGTCAGAAAACGGCGTTTCAGCACATAACAAACTTGGTTCAGGCAATTCAAGCTGAAACTCGGTCCAATATTAAAATTGCAGTCTGTGCATGAATAAAACCTATTTTGCAACACAGAGAAACATATCTGAAGGTGTTAGAAGTGTTTTGCATGATTTTTGAAGTTAGAGCCTGAAATGTCAGAAAACAGCGTTTCAGCACATAACAAACTTGATTCTGGCAATGCAGGCTGAAACTCGGTCCAAAATTAAAATTGCAGTCTGTGCATGAATAAAACCTATTTTGCAACACAGAGAAACATATCTGAAGGTGTTAGAAGTGTTTTGCATGATTTTTGAAGTTAGAGCCTGAAATGTCATAAAACAGCGTTTCAGCGCAGAACAAACTTGGTTCAGGCAATTCAAGCTGAAACTCGGTCCAAAATAAAAATTGCAGTCTGTGCATGAATAAAACCTATTTTGCAACACAGAGAAACATATCTGAAGGTGTTAGAAGTGTTTTGCATGATTTTTGAAGTTAGAGCCTGAAATGTCAGAAAACGGCGTTTCAGCACATAACAAAGTTGGTTCAGGCAATTCAAGCTGAAACTCGGTCCAAAATTAAAATTGCAGTCTGTGCATGAATAAAACCTATTTTGCAACACAGAGAAACATATCTGAAGGTGTTAGAAGTGTTTTGCATGATTTTTGAAGTTAGAGCCTGAAATGTCAGAAAACGGCGTTTCAGCACATAACAAACTTGGTTCAGGTAATTCAAGCTGAAACTCGGTCCAATATTAAAATTGCAGTCTGTGCATGAATAAAACCTATTTTGCAACACAGAGAAACATATCTGAAGGTGTTAGAAGTGTTTTGCATGATTTTTGAAGTCAGAGCCTGAAATGTCAGAAAACAGCGTTTCAGCACATAACAAACTTGATTCTGGCAATGCAGGCTGAAACTCGGTCCAAAATTAAAATTGCAGTCTGTGCATGAATAAAACCTATTTTGCAACACAGAGAAACATATCTGAAGGTGTTAGAAGTGTTTTGCATGATTTTTGAAGTTAGAGCCTGAAATGTCAGAAAACAGCTTTTCAGCACATAACAAACTTGGTTCTGGCAATGCAGGCTGAAAATCGGTCCAAAATTAAAATTGCAGTCTGTGCATGAATAAAACCTATTTTGCAACACAGAGAAACATATCTGAAGGTGTTAGAAGTGTTTTGCATGATTTTTGAAGTTAGAGCCTGAAATGTCAGAAAACGGCGTTTCAGCACATAACAAAGTTGGTTCAGGCAATTCAAGCTGAAACTCGGTCCAAAATTAAAATTGCAGTCTGTGCATGAATAAAACCTATTTTGCAACACAGAGAAACATATCTGAAGGTGTTAGAAGTGTTTTGCATGATTTTTGAAGTTAGAGCCTGAAATGTCAGAAAACAGCGTTTCAGCACATAACAAACTTGGTTCTGGCAATGCAGGCTGAAACTCGGTCCAAAATTAAAATTGCAGTCTGTGCATGAATAAAACCTATTTTGCAACACAGAGAAACATATCTGAAGGTGTTAGAAGTGTTTTGCATGATTTTTGAAGTTAGAGCCTGAAATGTCAGAAAACGGCGTTTCAGCACATAACAAACTTGGTTCAGGCAATTCAAGCTGAAACTCGGTCCAATATTAAAATTGCAGTCTGTGCATGAATAAAACCTATTTTGCAACACAGAGAAACATATCTGAAGGTGTTAGAAGTGTTTTGCATGATTTTTGAAGTTAGAGCCTGAAATGTCAGAAAACAGCGTTTCAGCACATAACAAACTTGATTTTGGCAATGCAGGCTGAAACTCGGTCCAAAATTAAAATTGCAGTCTGTGCATGAATAAAACCTATTTTGCAACACAGAGAAACATATCTGAAGGTGTTAGAAGTGTTTTGCATGATTTTTGAAGTTAGAGCCTGAAATGTCATAAAACAGCGTTTCAGCGCAGAACAAACTTGGTTCAGGCAATTCAAGCTGAAACTCGGTCCAAAATAAAAATTGCAGTCTGTGCATGAATAAAACCTATTTTGCAACACAGAGAAACATATCTGAAGGTGTTAGAAGTGTTTTGCATGATTTTTGAAGTTAGAGCCTGAAATGTCAGAAAACGGCGTTTCAGCACATAACAAAGTTGGTTCAGGCAATTCAAGCTGAAACTCGGTCCAAAATTAAAATTGCAGTCTGTGCATGAATAAACCTATTTTGCAACACAGAGAAACATATCTGAAGGTGTTAGAAGTGTTTTGCATGATTTTTGAAGTTAGAGCCTGAAATGTCATAAAACAGCGTTTCAGCGCAGAACAAACTTGGTTCAGGCAATTCAAGCTGAAACTCGGTCCAAAATAAAAATTGCAGTCTGTGCATGAACAAAACCTATTTTGCAACACAGAGAAACATATCTGAAGGTGTTAGAAGTGTTTTGCATGATTTTTGAAGTTAGAGCCTGAAATGTCAGAAAACAGCTTTTCAGCACATAACAAACTTGGTTCAGGCAATGCAAGCTGAAACTCGGCCCAAAATTAAAATTGCAGTCTGTGCATGAATAAAACCTATTTTTCAACACAGAGAAACATATCTGAAGGTGTTAGAAGTGTTTTGCATGATTTTTGAAGTTAGAGCCTGAAATGTCAGAAAACAGCGTTTCAGCACTTAACAAACTTGGTTCTGGCAATGCAAGCTGAAACTCGGTCCAAAATTAAAATTGCAGTCTGTGCATGAATAAAACCTATTTTGCAACACAGAGAAACAAATCTGAAGGTGTTAGAAGTGTTTTGCATGATTTTTGAAGTTAGAGCCTGAAATGTCAGAAAAAGGCTTTTCAGCACATAACAAACTTGGTTCTGGCAATGTAAGCTGAAACTCGGTCCAAAATTAAAATTGCAGTCTGTGCATGAATAAAACCTATTTTGCAACACAGAGAAACATATCTGAAGGTGTTAGAAGTGTTTTGCATGATTTTTGAAGTTAGAGCCTGAAATGTCAGAAAACGGCGTTTCAGCACATAACAAACTCGGTTCAGGCAATGCAAGCTGTAACTCGGCCAAAAATTAAAATTGCAGTCTGTGCATGAATAAAACCTATTTTGCAACACAGAGAAACATATCTGAAGGTGTTAGAAGTGTTTTGCATGATTTTTGAAGTTAGAGCCTGAAATGTCAGAAAACAGCGTTTCAGCACATAACAAACTTGGTTCTGGTAATGCAAGCTGAAACTCGGTCCAAAATTAAAATTGCAGTCTGTGCATGAATAAAACCTATTTTGCAACACAGAGAAACATATCTGAAGGTGTTAGAAGTGTTTTGCATGATTTTTGAAGTTAGAGCCTGAAATGTCAGAAAACGGTGTTTTAGCACATAACAAACTTGGTTCAGGCAATGCAAGCTGAAACTCGGCCAAAAATTAAAATTGCAGTCTGTGCATGAATAAAACCTATTTTGCAACACAGAGAAACATATCTGAAGGTGTTAGAAGTGTTTTGCATGATTTTTGAAGTTAGAGCCTGAAATGTCAGAAAACAGCGTTTCAGCACTTAACAAACTTGGTTCTGGCAATGCAAGCTGAAACTCGGTCCAAAATTAAAATTGCAGTCTGTGCATGAATAAAACCTATTTTGCAACACAGAGAAACAAATCTGAAGGTGTTAGAAGTGTTTTGCATGATTTTTGAAGTTAGAGCCTGAAATGTCAGAAAAAGGCTTTTCAGCACATAACAAACTTGGTTCTGGCAATGCAAGCTGAAACTCGGTCCAAAATTAAAATTGCAGTCTGTGCATGAATAAAACCTATTTTGCAACACAGAGAAACATATCTGAAGGTGTTAGAAGTGTTTTGCATGATTTTTGAAGTTAGAGCTTGAAATGTCAGAAAACGGCGTTTCAGCACATAACAAACTCGGTTCAGGCAATGCAAGCTGTAACTCGGCCAAAAATTAAAATTGCAGTCTGTGCATGAATAAAACCTATTTTGCAACACAGAGAAACATATCTGAAGGTGTTAGAAGTGTTTTGCATGATTTTTGAAGTTAGAGCCTGAAATGTCAGAAAACAGCGTTTCAGCACATAACAAACTTGGTTCTGGTAATGCAAGCTGAAACTCGGTCCAAAATTAAAATTGCAGTCTGTGCATGAATAAAACCTATTTTGCAACACAGAGAAACATATCTGAAGGTGTTAGAAGTGTTTTGCATGATTTTTGAAGTTAGAGCCTGAAATGTCAGAAAACGGTGTTTTAGCACATAACAAACTTGGTTCAGGCAATGCAAGCTGAAACTCGGCCAAAAATTAAAATTGCAGTCTGTGCATGAATAAAACCTATTTTGCAACACAGAGAAACATATCTGAAGGTGTTAGAAGTGTTTTGCATGATTTTTGAAGTTAGAGCCTGAAATGTCAGAAAACGACGTTTTAGCACATAACAAACTTGGTTCAGGCAATGCAAGCTGAAACTCGGCCCAAAATTAAAATTGCAGTCTGTGCATGAATAAAACCTATTTTGCAACACAGAGAAACATATCTGAAGGTGTTAGAAGTGTTTTGCATGATTTTTGAAGTTAGAGCCTGAAATGTCAGAAAACAGCGTTTCAGCACATAACAAACTTGGTTCTGGTAATGCAAGCTGAAACTCGGCCAAAAATTAAAATTGCAGTCTGTGCATGAATAAAACCTATTTTGCAACACAGAGAAACATATCTGAAGGTGTTAGAAGTGTTTTGCATGATTTTTGAAGTTAGAGCCTGAAATGTCAGAAAACGGCGTTTCAGCACATAACAAACTCGGTTCAGGCAATGCAAGCTGAAACTCGGCCAAAAATTAAAATTGCAGTCTGTGCATGAATAAAACATATTTTTCAACACAGAGAAACATATCTGAAGGTGTTAGAAGTGTTTTGCATGATTTTTGAAGTTAGAGCCTGAAATGTCAGAAAACGGCGTTTCAGCACATAACAAACTTGGTTCAGGCAATGCAAGCTGAAACTCGGCCCAAAATTAAAATTGCAGTCTGTGCATGAATAAAACCTATTTTTCAACACAGAGAAACATATCTGAAGGTGTTAGAAGTGTTTTGCATGATTTTTGAAGTTAAAGCCTGAAATGTCAGAAAACAGCGTTTCAGCACTTAACAAACTTGGTTCTGGCAATGCAAGCTGAAACTCGGTCCAAAATTAAAATTGCAGTCTGTGCATGAATAAAACCTATTTTGCAACACAGAGAAACATATCTGAAGGTGTTAGAAGTGTTTTGCATGATTTTTGAAGTTAGAGCCTGAAATGTCAGAAAACGGTGTTTTAGCACATAACAAACTTGGTTCAGGCAATGCAAGCTGAAACTCGGCCAAAAATTAAAATTGCAGTCTGTGCATGAATAAAACCTATTTTGCAACACAGAGAAACATATCTGAAGGTGTTAGAAGTGTTTTGCATGATTTTTGAAGTTAGAGCCTGAAATGTCAGAAAACAGCGTTTCAGCACTTAACAAACTTGGTTCTGGTAATGCAAGCTGAAACTCGGCCAAAAATTAAAATTGCAGTCTGTGCATGAATAAAACCTATTTTGCAACACAGAGAAACATATCTGAAGGTGTTAGAAGTGTTTTGCATGATTTTTGAAGTTAGAGCCTGAAATGTCAGAAAACGGCGTTTCAGCACATAACAAACTCGGTTCAGGCAATGCAAGCTGAAACTCGGCCAAAAATTAAAATTGCAGTCTGTGCATGAATAAAACATATTTTTCAACACAGAGAAACATATCTGAAGGTGTTAGAAGTGTTTTGCATGATTTTTGAAGTTAGAGCCTGAAATGTCAGAAAACGGCGTTTCAGCACATAACAAACTCGGTTCAGGCAATGCAAGCTGAAACTCGGCCAAAAATTAAAATTGCAGTCTGTGCATGAATAAAACCTATTTTTCAACACAGAGAAACATATCTGAAGGTGTTAGAAGTGTTTTGCATGATTTTTGAAGTTAGAGCCTGAAATGTCAGAAAACAGCGTTTCAGCACATAACAAAATTGGTTCTGGTAATGCAAGCTGAAACTCGGCCAAAAATTAAAATTGCAGTCTGTGCATGAATAAAACCTATTTTGCAACACAGAGAAACATATCTGAAGGTGTTAGAAGTGTTTTGCATGATTTTTGAAGTTAGAGCCTGAAATGTCAGAAAACAGCGTTTCAGCACATAACAAACTTGGTTCTGGTAATGCAAGCTGAAACTCGGCCAAAAATTAAAATTGCAGTCTGTGCATGAATAAAACCTATTTTGCAACACAGAGAAACATATCTGAAGGTGTTAGAAGTGTTTTGCATGATTTTTGAAGTTAGAGCCTGAAATGTCAGAAAACAGCGTTTCAACACTTAACAAACTTGGTTCTGGCAATGCAAGCTGAAACTCGGTCCAAAATTAAAATTGCAGTCTGTGCATGAATAAAACCTATTTTGCAACACAGAGAAACATATCTGAAGGTGTTAGAAGTGGTTTGCATGATTTTTGAAGTTAGAGCCTGAAATGTCAGAAAACGCCGTTTCAGCACATAACAAACTTGGTTCAGGCAATGCAAGCTGAAACTCGGCCCAAAATTAAAATTGCAGTCTCTGCATGAATAAAACCTATTTTTTAACACAGAGAAACATATCTGAAGGTGTTAGAAGTGTTTTGCATGATTTTTGAAGTTAGAGCCTGAAATGTCAGAAAACAGCGTTTCAGCACATAACAAACTTGGTTCTGGTAATGCAAGCTGAAACTCGGCCAAAAATTAAAATTGCAGTCTGTGCATGAATAAAACCTATTTTGCAACACAGAGAAACATATCTGAAGGTGTTAGAAGTGTTTTGCATGATTTTTGAAGTTAGAGCCTGAAATGTCAGAAAACGGCGTTTCAGCACATAACAAACTCGGTTCAGGCAATGCAAGCTGAAACTCGGCCAAAAATTAAAATTGCAGTCTGTGCATGAATAAAACATATTTTTCAACACAGAGAAACATATCTGAAGGTGTTAGAAGTGTTTTGCATGATTTTTGAAGTTAGAGCCTGAAATGTCAGAAAACAGCGTTTCAGCACATAACAAAATTGGTTCTGGTAATGCAAGCTGAAACTCGGCCAAAAATTAAAATTGCAGTCTGTGCATGAATAAAACCTATTTTGCAACACAGAGAAACATATCTGAAGGTGTTAGAAGTGTTTTGCATGATTTTTGAAGTTAGAGCCTGAAATGTCAGAAAACAGCGTTTCAGCACATAACAAACTCGGTTCTGGTAATGCAAGCTGAAACTCGGCCAAAAATTAAAATTGCAGTCTGTGCATGAATAAAACCTATTTTGCAACACAGAGAAACATATCTGAAGGTGTTAGAAGTGTTTTGCATGATTTTTGAAGTTAGAGCCTGAAATGTCAGAAAACAGCGTTTCAGCACTTAGCAAACTTGGTTCTGGCAATGCAAGCTGAAACTCGGTCCAAAATTAAAATTGCAGTCTGTGCATGAATAAAACCTATTTTGCAACACAGAGAAACATATCTGAAGGTGTTAGAAGTGGTTTGCATGATTTTTGAAGTTAGAGCCTGAAATGTCAGAAAACGCCGTTTCAGCACATAACAAACTTGGTTCAGGCAATGCAAGCTGAAACTCGGCCCAAAATTAAAATTGCAGTCTGTGCATGAATAAAACCTATTTTTCAACACAGAGAAACATATCTGAAGGTGTTAGAAGTGTTTTGCATGATTTTTGAAGTTAGAGCCTGAAATGTCAGAAAACAGCGTTTCAGCACTTAACAAACTTGGTTCTGGCAATGCAAGCTGAAACTCGGTCCAAAATTAAAATTGCAGTCTGTGCATGAATAAAACCTATTTTGCAACACAGAGAAACATATCTGAAGGTGTTAGAAGTGTTTTGCATGATTTTTGAAGTTAGAGCCTGAAATGTCAGAAAACAGCGTTTCAGCACTTAACAAACTTGGTTCTGGCAATGCAAGCTGAAACTCGGCCCAAAATTAAAATTGCAGTCTGTGCATGAATAAAACCTATTGTGCAACACAGAGAAACATATCTAAAGGTGTTAGAAGTGTTTTGCATGATTTTTGAAGTTAGAGCCTGAAATGTCAGAAAACGCCGTTTCAGCACATAACAAACTTGGTTCAGGCAATGCAAGCTGAAACTCGGCCCAAAATTAAAATTGCAGTCTGTGCATGAATAAAACCTATTTTTCAACACAGAGAAACATATCTGAAGGTGTTAGAAGTGTTTTGCATGATTTTTGAAGTTAGAGCCTGAAATGTCAGAAAACAGCGTTTCAGCACTTAACAAACTTGGTTCTGGTAATGCAAGCTGAAACTCGGCCAAAAATTAAAATTGCAGTCTGTGCATGAATAAAACCTATTTTGCAACACAGAGAAACATATCTGAAGGTGTTAGAAGTGTTTTGCATGATTTTTGAAGTTAGAGCCTGAAATGTCAGAAAACAGCGTTTCAGCACATAACAAACTTGGTTCTGGTAATGCAAGCTGAAACTCGGCCAAAAATTAAAATTGCAGTCTGTGCATGAATAAAACCTATTTTTCAACACAGAGAAACATATCTGAAGGTGTTAGAAGTGTTTTGCATGATTTTTGAAGTTAGAGCCTGAAATGTCAGAAAACGGCGTTTCAGCACATAACAAACTTGGTTCAGGCAATGCAAGCTGAAACTCGGCCCAAAATTAAAATTGCAGTCTGTGCATGAATAAAACCTATTTTTCAACACAGAGAAACATATCTGAAGGTGTTAGAAGTGTTTTGCATGATTTTTGAAGTTAGAGCCTGAAATGTCAGAAAACAGCGTTTCAGCACTTAACAAACTTGGTTCTGGCAATGCAAGCTGAAACTCGGTCCAAAATTAAAATTGCAGTCTGTGCATGAATAAAACCTATTTTGCAACACAGAGAAACAAATCTGAAGGTGTTAGAAGTGTTTTGCATGATTTTTGAAGTTAGAGCCTGAAATGTCAGAAAAAGGCTTTTCAGCACATAACAAACTTGGTTCTGGCAATGCAAGCTGAAACTCGGTCCAAAATTAAAATTGCAGTCTGTGCATGAATAAAACCTATTTTGCAACACAGAGAAACATATCTGAAGGTGTTAGAAGTGTTTTGCATGATTTTTGAAGTTAGAGCCTGAAATGTCAGAAAACGGCGTTTCAGCACATAACAAACTCGGTTCAGGCAATGCAAGCTGTAACTCGGCCAAAAATTAAAATTGCAGTCTGTGCATGAATAAAACCTATTTTGCAACACAGAGAAACATATCTGAAGGTGTTAGAAGTGTTTTGCATGATTTTTGAAGTTAGAGCCTGAAATGTCAGAAAACAGCGTTTCAGCACATAACAAACTTGGTTCTGGTAATGCAAGCTGAAACTCGGTCCAAAATTAAAATTGCAGTCTGTGCATGAATAAAACCTATTTTGCAACACAGAGAAACATATCTGAAGGTGTTAGAAGTGTTTTGCATGATTTTTGAAGTTAGAGCCTGAAATGTCAGAAAACGGTGTTTTAGCACATAACAAACTTGGTTCAGGCAATGCAAGCTGAAACTCGGCCAAAAATTAAAATTGCAGTCTGTGCATGAATAAAACCTATTTTGCAACACAGAGAAACATATCTGAAGGTGTTAGAAGTGTTTTGCATGATTTTTGAAGTTAGAGCCTGAAATGTCAGAAAACAGCGTTTCAGCACTTAACAAACTTGGTTCTGGTAATGCAAGCTGAAACTCGGCCAAAAATTAAAATTGCAGTCGGTGCATGAATAAAACCTATTTTGCAACACAGAGAAACATATCTGAAGGTGTTAGAAGTGTTTTGCATGATTTTTGAAGTTAGAGCCTGAAATGTCAGAAAACGGCGTTTCAGCACATAACAAACTCGGTTCAGGCAATGCAAGCTGAAACTCGGCCAAAAATTAAAATTGCAGTCTGTGCATGAATAAAACATATTTTTCAACACAGAGAAACATATCTGAAGGTGTTAGAAGTGTTTTGCATGATTTTTGAAGTTAGAGCCTGAAATGTCAGAAAACGGCGTTTCAGCACATAACAAACTCGGTTCAGGCAATGCAAGCTGAAACTCGGCCAAAAATTAAAATTGCAGTCTGTGCATGAATAAAACCTATTTTTCAACACAGAGAAACATATCTGAAGGTGTTAGAAGTGTTTTGCATGATTTTTGAAGTTAGAGCCTGAAATGTCAGAAAACAGCGTTTCAGCACATAACAAAATTGGTTCTGGTAATGCAAGCTGAAACTCGGCCAAAAATTAAAATTGCAGTCTGTGCATGAATAAAACCTATTTTGCAACACAGAGAAACATATCTGAAGGTGTTAGAAGTGTTTTGCATGATTTTTGAAGTTAGAGCCTGAAATGTCAGAAAACAGCGTTTCAGCACATAACAAACTTGGTTCTGGTAATGCAAGCTGAAACTCGGCCAAAAATTAAAATTGCAGTCTGTGCATGAATAAAACCTATTTTGCAACACAGAAAAACATATCTGAAGGTGTTAGAAGTGTTTTGCATGATTTTTGAAGTTAGAGCCTGAAATGTCAGAAAACAGCGTTTCAACACTTAACAAACTTGGTTCTGGCAATGCAAGCTGAAACTCGGTCCAAAATTAAAATTGCAGTCTGTGCATGAATAAAACCTATTTTGCAACACAGAGAAACATATCTGAAGGTGTTAGAAGTGGTTTGCATGATTTTTGAAGTTAGAGCCTGAAATGTCAGAAAACGCCGTTTCAGCACATAACAAACTTGGTTCAGGCAATGCAAGCTGAAACTCGGCCCAAAATTAAAATTGCAGTCTCTGCATGAATAAAACCTATTTTTTAACACAGAGAAACATATCTGAAGGTGTTAGAAGTGTTTTGCATGATTTTTGAAGTTAGAGCCTGAAATGTCAGAAAACAGCGTTTCAGCACATAACAAACTTGGTTCTGGTAATGCAAGCTGAAACTCGGCCAAAAATTAAAATTGCAGTCTGTGCATGAATAAAACCTATTTTGCAACACAGAGAAACATATCTGAAGGTGTTAGAAGTGGTTTGCATGATTTTTGAAGTTAGAGCCTGAAATGTCAGAAAACGCCGTTTCAGCACATAACAAACTTGGTTCAGGCAATGCAAGCTGAAACTCGGCCCAAAATTAAAATTGCAGTCTGTGCATGAATAAAACCTATTTTTCAACACAGAGAAACATATCTGAAGGTGTTAGAAGTGTTTTGCATGATTTTTGAAGTTAGAGCCTGAAATGTCAGAAAACAGCGTTTCAGCACTTAACAAACTTGGTTCTGGCAATGCAAGCTGAAACTCGGTCCAAAATTAAAATTGCAGTCTGTGCATGAATAAAACCTATTTTGCAACACAGAGAAACAAATCTGAAGGTGTTAGAAGTGTTTTGCATGATTTTTGAAGTTAGAGCCTGAAATGTCAGAAAAAGGCTTTTCAGCACATAACAAACTTGGATCTGGCAATGCAAGCTGAAACTCGGTCCAAAATTAAAATTGCAGTCTGTGCATGAATAAAACCTATTTTGCAACACAGATAAACATGTCTGAAGGTGTTAGAAGTGTTTTGCATGATTTTTGAAGTTAGAGCCTGAAATGTCAGAAAACAGCGTTTCAGCACATAACAAACTTGGTTCTGGTAATGCAAGCTGAAACTCGGCCAAAAATTAAAATTGCAGTCTGTGCATGAATAAAACCTATTTTGCAACACAGAGAAACATATCTGAAGGTGTTAGAAGTGTTTTGCATGATTTTTGAAGTTAGAGCCTGAAATGCCAGAAAATGGCGTTTCAGCACATAACAGACTTGGTTCAGGCAATGCAAGCTGAAACTCGGCCCAAAATTAAAATTGCAGTCTGTGCATGAATAAAACATATTTTTCAACACAGAGAAACATATCTGAAGGTGTTAGAAGTGTTTTGCATGATTTTTGAAGTTAGAGCCTGAAATGTCAGAAAACGGCGTTTCAGCACATAACAAACTCGGTTCAGGCAATGCAAGCTGAAACTCGGCCAAAAATTAAAATTGCAGTCTGTGCATGAATAAAACCTATTTTTCAACACAGAGAAACATATCTGAAGGTGTTAGAAGTGTTTTGCATGATTTTTGAAGTTAGAGCCTGAAATGTCAGAAAACAGCGTTTCAGCACATAACAAAATTGGTTCTGGTAATGCAAGCTGAAACTCGGCCAAAAATTAAAATTGCAGTCTGTGCATGAATAAAACCTATTTTGCAACACAGAGAAACATATCTGAAGGTGTTAGAAGTGTTTTGCATGATTTTTGAAGTTAGAGCCTGAAATGTCAGAAAACAGCGTTTCAACACTTAACAAACTTGGTTCTGGCAATGCAAGCTGAAACTCGGTCCAAAATTAAAATTGCAGTCTGTGCATGAATAAAACCTATTTTGCAACACAGAGAAACATATCTGAAGGTGTTAGAAGTGGTTTGCATGATTTTTGAAGTTAGAGCCTGAAATGTCAGAAAACGCCGTTTCAGCACATAACAAACTTGGTTCAGGCAATGCAAGCTGAAACTCGGCCCAAAATTAAAATTGCAGTCTCTGCATGAATAAAACCTATTTTTTAACACAGAGAAACATATCTGAAGGTGTTAGAAGTGTTTTGCATGATTTTTGAAGTTAGAGCCTGAAATGTCAGAAAACAGCGTTTCAGCACTTAACAAACTTGGTTCTGGCAATGCAAGCTGAAACTCGGTCCAAAATTAAAATTGCAGTCTGTGCATGAATAAAACCTATTTTGCAACACAGAGAAACATATCTGAAGGTGTTAGAAGTGTTTTGCATGATTTTTGAAGTTAGAGCCTGAAATGTCAGAAAACAGCGTTTCAGCACATAACAAACTTGGTTCTGGTAATGCAAGCTGAAACTCGGCCAAAAATTAAAATTGCAGTCTGTGCATGAATAAAACCTATTTTGCAACACAGAGAAACATATCTGAAGGTGTTAGAAGTGTTTTGCATGATTTTTGAAGTTAGAGCCTGAAATGCCAGAAAATGGCGTTTCAGCACATAACAGACTTGGTTCAGGCAATGCAAGCTGAAACTCGGCCCAAAATTAAAATTGCAGTCTGTGCATGAATAAAACATATTTTTCAACACAGAGAAACATATCTGAAGGTGTTAGAAGTGTTTTGCATGATTTTTGAAGTTAGAGCCTGAAATGTCAGAAAACGGCGTTTCAGCACATAACAAACTCGGTTCAGGCAATGCAAGCTGAAACTCGGCCAAAAATTAAAATTGCAGTCTGTGCATGAATAAAACCTATTTTTCAACACAGAGAAACATATCTGAAGGTGTTAGAAGTGTTTTGCATGATTTTTGAAGTTAGAGCCTGAAATGTCAGAAAACAGCGTTTCAGCACATAACAAAATTGGTTCTGGTAATGCAAGCTGAAACTCGGCCAAAAATTAAAATTGCAGTCTGTGCATGAATAAAACCTATTTTGCAACACAGAGAAACATATCTGAAGGTGTTAGAAGTGTTTTGCATGATTTTTGAAGTTAGAGCCTGAAATGTCAGAAAACAGCGTTTCAGCACATAACAAACTTGGTTCTGGTAATGCAAGCTGAAACTCGGCCAAAAATTAAAATTGCAGTCTGTGCATGAATAAAACCTATTTTGCAACACAGAGAAACATATCTGAAGGTGTTAGAAGTGTTTTGCATGATTTTTGAAGTTAGAGCCTGAAATGTCAGAAAACAGCGTTTCAACACTTAACAAACTTGGTTCTGGCAATGCAAGCTGAAACTCGGTCCAAAATTAAAATTGCAGTCTGTGCATGAATAAAACCTATTTTGCAACACAGAGAAACATATCTGAAGGTGTTAGAAGTGGTTTGCATGATTTTTGAAGTTAGAGCCTGAAATGTCAGAAAACGCCGTTTCAGCACATAACAAACTTGGTTCAGGCAATGCAAGCTGAAACTCGGCCCAAAATTAAAATTGCAGTCTCTGCATGAATAAAACCTATTTTTTAACACAGAGAAACATATCTGAAGGTGTTAGAAGTGTTTTGCATGATTTTTGAAGTTAGAGCCTGAAATGTCAGAAAACAGCGTTTCAGCACATAACAAACTTGGTTCTGGTAATGCAAGCTGAAACTCGGCCAAAAATTAAAATTGCAGTCTGTGCATGAATAAAACCTATTTTGCAACACAGAGAAACATATCTGAAGGTGTTAGAAGTGTTTTGCATGATTTTTGAAGTTAGAGCCTGAAATGTCAGAAAACGGCGTTTCAGCACATAACAAACTCGGTTCAGGCAATGCAAGCTGAAACTCGGCCAAAAATTAAAATTGCAGTCTGTGCATGAATAAAACATATTTTTCAACACAGAGAAACATATCTGAAGGTGTTAGAAGTGTTTTGCATGATTTTTGAAGTTAGAGCCTGAAATGTCAGAAAACGGCGTTTCAGCACATAACAAACTTGGTTCTGGTAATGCAAGCTGAAACTCGGCCAAAAATTAAAATTGCAGTCTGTGCATGAATAAAACCTATTTTGCAACACAGAGAAACATATCTGAAGGTGTTAGAAGTGTTTTGCATGATTTTTGAAGTTAGAGCCTGAAATGTCAGAAAACAGCGTTTCAGCACATAACAAACTTGGTTCTGGTAATGCAAGCTGAAACTCGGCCAA
Source organism: Garra rufa (assembly GCF_049309525.1). Classification (NCBI taxonomy): domain Eukaryota; kingdom Metazoa; phylum Chordata; class Actinopteri; order Cypriniformes; family Cyprinidae; genus Garra; species Garra rufa. The sequence goes on along the minus strand of NC_133374.1, from coordinate 45,798,823 downwards.
AAATTAAAATTGCAGTCTGTGCATGAATAAAACCTATTTTGCAACACAGAGAAACATATCTGAAGGTGTTAGAAGTGTTTTGCATGATTTTTGAAGTTAGAGCCTGAAATGTCAGAAAACAGCGTTTCAGCACTTAACAAACTTGGTTCTGGCAATGCAAGCTGAAACTCGGTCCAAAATTAAAATTGCAGTCTGTGCATGAATAAAACCTATTTTGCAACACAGAGAAACATATCTGAAGGTGTTAGAAGTGGTTTGCATGATTTTTGAAGTTAGAGCCTGAAATGTCAGAAAACGCCGTTTCAGCACATAACAAACTTGGTTCAGGCAATGCAAGCTGAAACTCGGCCCAAAATTAAAATTGCAGTCTGTGCATGAATAAAACCTATTTTTCAACACAGAGAAACATATCTGAAGGTGTTAGAAGTGTTTTGCATGATTTTTGAAGTTAGAGCCTGAAATGTCAGAAAACAGCGTTTCAGCACTTAACAAACTTGGTTCTGGCAATGCAAGCTGAAACTCGGTCCAAAATTAAAATTGCAGTCTGTGCATGAATAAAACCTATTTTGCAACACAGAGAAACATATCTGAAGGTGTTAGAAGTGTTTTGCATGATTTTTGAAGTTAGAGCCTGAAATGTCAGAAAACAGCGTTTCAGCACTTAACAAACTTGGTTCTGGCAATGCAAGCTGAAACTCGGCCCAAAATTAAAATTGCAGTCTGTGCATGAATAAAACCTATTGTGCAACACAGAGAAACATATCTAAAGTTGTTAGAAGTGTTTTGCATGATTTTTGAAGTTAGA
>NC_133374.1:45743653-45797518 GCF_049309525.1 Garra rufa | reverse complement strand
CCATCAATCATTTTTTGACAGTCGCCGTAGTATATCAACTACTAACACGTCTCCAGGAAGAATGGCATTCCTCTTCTTCGGTTGGTGCATGTAGACGGGATAGTGCATCAGCTGGGACGTTCTTTTCACCTGGTCGGTAAGTAATAGTGAAATTAAATCGGGTGAAGAACAAAGCCCATCGGGCTTAACGATAGTTCATGCGTTTGGCTGCACGTAGGTATTGTAAGTTTTTATGATCGGTTAAGACTGTGAAAGGATGACGCACTCCCTCTAACCAGTGACGCCATTCTTCCAGGGCCAACTTTACCGCCAGCAGTTCCCGATTTCCGATGTCATAGTTTGTTTCCGCGGGTTGAACTTGCGGGAGAAGAAGGCACATGGATGGAGTACCGATGAATCATCATGTTGCTATGATAAGACGGCTTCGACCCCGGTGGAGGAGGCGTCACTTCCACAGTGAATGGCAAATCTGGATTGGGATGGATGAGAATGGGAGCTTGAATAAACAACTGTTTGAGATGGTGAAATGCTTGAGCTGCAGTTTCTGACCAGGTTAGCTTCTTGGGTTTATTTTTGAGTAGTGATGTTAGAGGAGAGACAACTGTTAGAGGAGAGAGACTGTAGTTTTGATGAAACGTCGATAGAAATTGGAGAATCCCAGAAAGCGTTGCAGTTCCTTCACAGTTGTGGGTTGTGGCCAGGATGAAATAGCTTCCACCTTCCTCTCGTCCATACTAACACCGGTGGGGGAAATTATGTACCCGAGAAAGGAGGTGCGTGTGACATGGAATTCACATTTTTCGGCTTTGAGGAACAAAGTGAATTCACGCAACTTTTGGAGGACTAATCTGACATGGCCAATGTGTTCAGTAAGGAAGGCGAATAAATAAGAATATCGTCAATGTAGACGATAACGAAACGGTTAATGTATTCTTGGAAGATGGTATTCATGAAATTCTGCAAGACAGAGGGGGCGTTAGCGAGTCCATAGGGCATTACTAGGTACTCGTAGTGTCCACTAGGGGTGATGAAGGCGGTCTTCCATTCATCACCCCTACGGATACGAACCAGATTATATGCACTGCGTAAATCGAGCTTACTATAAATTTGCGCTCCTCTGAGCTGCTCAAGAGAGTTTGGGACGAGAGGAAGGGGGTAGCTAAACTTAACGGTAACCTGGTTGAGGGCTCTGTAATCAATACAGGGTCGGAGGCCACCATCTTTCTTCGATACGAAGAAGAAGGGTGATGCTGCTGGAGAGGCGGAAGGATGGATGTAGCCTTGCCTGAGAGCTTTCTGTACGTACTCCTCCATGGCCTGTTGTTCAGAAAGTGACAGTGGATAAATCCTTCCCTTTGGCACTGGTGCATCCGGCAAGAGATCTATCGCACAGTCCCATGGCCGATGAGGTGGTAATTGGGAGGCTCTCTTGGGACAAAAGACATCTGCAAAAGAGGAATATTCAACTGGAATTTGCATGGATACCTTTTCCTTAGGGCTTTCGATGGTGGTTGTATAGACAGGAAATTTTGCAGGTAGGGCTTTAGTCAATGGAAGTTGAGGGAAACAGTTCCGGAAGCACGTGCTACTCCACTTCTGGATTTCGCTGGAATCCCAAGAGAGCTCCGGGTGGTGTTGCTTCAACCAGGGTCTTCCAAGGATGATATCGGCAGTAGAATTGTCCAGAACCAGAAATGCGATCTCTTCATGATGAAGGACGCCTACGGTCATGGTACAGGTGGCAGTTTGATGACGGATGGATGATTTATTCAACGGTTTACCAGTTATTGAGTGGGCTTGGAAGGCTTTGGAAATGTTGAGCTTCTGGAGTTTGAGTTCCTCACAGAGCTGTGCAGACATGAAGTTTCTGGCTGACCCGCAGTCAATGATGGCGGTAACTGTAACAGAGCAATGGGAAACAGAGACAGTGACCATTGGAGGTTAATGGTGAGCAATTTGGCATGGGAGCATTGATCCTACTCACCAGAGGACGTGAAGGGCAAATGGGGCAGCCAATGATGTCATGTCCAGAACTGCCACAATATAAACAAAGCCCCTGGGTCAGCCAGCGTTGGCATTCTTGCAGGGTAATCCTAGTTGTGTTTATTTGCATAGGTTCTGGTTCTGGACATACTGACTCTGGCTGGCGGGGAAGGAAGGTATGTTTAGCAGGTGGTAAACAGGTATTCATACGGTCGGCAGTGCTCACTGAAGTTTGGATCAGTTTCTCTAGCCCTATATCATCATCAATACAAGCCAACTGAAGTCGGAGGGCGGAATTGAGTCCATGCGAAAGACAGAGATCAGAGCTCTTTCGTTCCATCCGCTGCTAGCGGCCAACGTGTGAAACTTGAGTGCATATTCTTGGACTGACATTTTTACTTGTCTGAGGTGAAGGAGAGCATCACAAACAGATGAATCTTCACTTGGCTTGCCAAAAACAGTGCGAAAATATTTGATGAATGAATTAGCCATTAATGGTGGAACTCCGGGTTGATTAATATATGATTCAGCCCAATGTAAAGCTGGGCCTTGTAAAAGAGAGAAGATGAAGGCAATTTTACCTCTTTCTGTAGGAAAGCGATGTGGTTCCATCTCGAATTTCAGTGAGCACTGCAACAGGAAACCATTGCAATCCTCTGCCGAGCCAGAGTAGGGCGCTGGTGTGGCCATGGGACTTGCGACTCCGGTGGCATGAGGAAGAAACGGTGCAGTGACTGGTGTGTGTTTGGTGAGCGCTTCTTTCATCAAATCCACGAGTTCGTGGATTGAATCCTCATTTGCCATCTCACGGCCCGGTCTTCTGTTAGGCTTTACACAAACCAGAAGACGACGGAGTAAAATCAAATAGGTGAGTTTATTAACAAACAGGAAATGGTAACGAAAACTGGTAGGACGCCGTAGCGTTGCAAACTCACAAACACACACTTAAGGAGAACAGAGTCACTGACAAAGAACTTTTCTTAGAGTTGCAGATGATCAATGAGTCCAGCAGGAGATTTCTACGTGTGCTCGTACACGAGACCGGACGGAGTGTGAAGGTGAGTAGGTCCTTTATGTGTGGTGGCGGTGATGAAGAGCAGGTGAATGTGATTAGTAATCAGGTGACAGGGAACGAATAGATGGCTGCGTGGGCTGATTGAAGGTGGAGCCAGGTGATTCCGTGACAAGAAGTGAGTATAAAGGTTTTTTATGCATCTTTGCAAATGGCCTTTCTTAATAATGTGCTTGTTGGCAAGTTTCGCTGCTAAATGCGGCTAAAGTAAACATTATGTCTCATAATCCCAGAGCAGAGAGGGGTGGGGCGAGCAGAGCTCATTTGCATTTAAGGGACCATGAAAATAAAATTAGTTGAGTTTTTGCAGATCTGATTTTGACAAGGTAAAATGATGTTTTTTTTTTACACAACTATTGAGAATTTTTAACCAAAGTATATTATAGACTTTTCATTAAGACACTAAAGAATTATATGAACTTGTGGAAAATGGGCATCCGATGACCCCTTCAAGACCAAACTGGCCTATAGAATTAAAAAAAATAAACATACATTTGCTTAAATACAAAATAACTTGGCTACAAGTATCAGAATCTGCCAATTTACTAGTAGATAATAAAATTTACCATGACAAATCAAAATGGGTGCATCCCTAATAAAAAATAACCTCGAAAAACAAATGCAGCTTTCAAAGAGCAGTGTGTTTTTTTCTAGTGTCCTTGCTAATCCATTTGTAGTTTGTAAGGTTAATATTAATGCAATTGTCAGCACAGAAAGGTTTAAAAAATGTGCAGTGCCCTCCACTAATATTGGCACCCTGGGTGAATATGAGCAAAGGTGGATGTAGAAATAAATCTGCATCATTTATCCTTTTGATCTTTCATTCAAAAATTTCACAAAATTCTAACCTGTCATTGAAGTAAAACTTCAATGGGGGAGCATGTTGGCCACTATTATTGTCCCAATTATTGCAACGTCCTTTTCCCAAGATAACAGTTCTGAGTTTTCTCCAATGTCTAATGTCTAATGACAAGAGATCAGAGACCATTCCTTCATACAGAATCTCTCTAGATTCTCCAGAATCTCTCTCTTCCCAGTTTCATGTTGGTGCTTCTTCTCTTCAGTTTCTATACAGGGTTCAGGTCAGGGAACTGGGACGGCCATGGTAGAAGCTTCATTCTGTGCTCAGTAACACATTTTTCTGTTGATTTTAATGTTTATTTTGGATCATCATCCTGCCGGAAGATGCAACCACGGCCCATTATAAGATTCCCAACAGAGGCAGTCAGGTTTTGATTTTTTATCTGTTGGTATTTGATAGAATCCATGAAGCCATGTATCTAAACAAGATGTCTAGGACCTCTGGCAGAAAAATAGGCCCACAACATTAAAGACCAAGCAGTATTTTGGAGGTTTAGCTGACCATAAAAGCCAGTCCCGTTTGAAGTTCCAATCATGTCTGACAACTGAATATTCTGGAGATTGTTTTTTGATGAGCCAGGAGGATTTTTCTTGAACAACATGTGGTGATGAAGGGGCTGTTTGATATTTTTATTTTAGGCTTTCTGACCCCGAGACTCAACAATTCTCTGCAATTTTCCAGCTGTGATCCTTGGAGAGTCTTTGGCCACTCAAACTCTCCTCCTTATCATGAATTAAGATGATATAGACACATGTCCTCTTCTAGGCAGATCTGTAACATCTTTAATTGATTGGAATGTCTTAATTATTTTCAATGCTTTAGCTCTTTTCTTACAGCAACTTTCTATTTTGTGAAGGTCAACAAACTTTTTCTGCACATTAGAACTATGTTCTTTGTTTTTACTCCTTGTGATGGATTATTAAAGGAACTTGGCCTTTTGTTTTTCATATTTATAATACTGTGCAACAGGAAGTCATGGCTGGACAATTTCATGCTTCTAGTCACCCTGGTGGGCTAAATAAAAGCAAATACGAATAGGAATATACTTCAGAGATATTTTATTCATAGGAATTTCTAGGGGTGCCAATAAGGGTAGTCAATATGCATTATAGAAAACCATTCATTTTATGTGAGTTTGCCCCACTTTCAATAGTTTTGCCTCAGTGAAAGGTTAGAATTTTGTAAATTTTTTGAATGAAAGATAAAAAAGATAAAGAATGCAGATTTATTTTCACATCCACTTTTGCTCATGTTTACCAAGGATGTGTAATGATGAGTCCACTGAAGGCGAGATGTGCAGAACCCAAGTGCAGTTTATTTACAGTGACGATAAATCCATAATCCAAACAATAATCCACACAGTGACGGGACTTGACTTGACTAGATACAAACAGACTTGACTTGACTTGACTTGACTTGACATGAACAGACTTAACTTGACTTAACAGGCTTGGCTTGGCTTGGCTTGGCTTGGCTTGGCTTGGCTTGGCTTGGCTTGGCTTGGCTTGGCTTGGCTTGGCTTGGCTTGGCTTGGCTTGGCTTGGACAGCCATTCACCAGACAGCGGGTATACAACATCAATATATGACAACCAACCAAAGAAACGCAAGGGCTATTTATACTAGACAATACAGGTCACATGACACAAACCAACCAATGAGAAACAAGGAACAAGACACTAGCAACCAATCAGAACATAACACATGGAACAGTGGAACCAATGGCAGGAATACAACAGGGAAAGGAAAGCAAGACACAACAGCATGAATCAAATACAAAATAAAAGACATGAAAACATGAACATGAAACAAAACCCCAAAACAAAACCCAAACCACATGTTACAGGGTGCCAATATTAGTGGAGGGCACTGTAATTCAGCCTGCACATGGTTGCATTTTTTTTCCCATCTGGCCCTCAACCTAAAATGAGTTTGACACCCCTGATTTATAACAAACAATTTTAGGTAATTTGCAGGATCTCAGCGTGGCTGCCAACAGTTATACAGCCACAGCAAAACTGTTATGCGTCTCTAAACACACTGAACACGTATACTGAACAAATCTGAGGTTTTGAACAAGTTGAGTGATTCAGTGATGCATTCTTGCTTGTTCATGATTAAATCAACTGATTTGAATGATTCAGTAAAAAGAATGCGTTAGTCACTCATTAAAACAGTGATTAAAAGTAGCATCTTTTTTCATATATCTTTATTCAAAATGTTATATTTAACGACTATTATATGTGACCCTGGACCACAAAACCAGTCATAAGGTTAAATTTTACAAAACTGAGATGTATACATCATATGAAAGTTCAATAAATAAGCTTTCTATTGGTATATGGTTTGTTAGGATAGGACAATATTTGGCCGAGATACATCTATTTGAAAATCTGGAATCTGAGGGTGCAAAAAAATCAAAATACTGAGAAAATCACCTTTAAAGTTGTCCAAATTAAGTTCTTAACAATGCATATTACTAATCAAAAATGACATTTTGATATATTTATAGTAGGTATTTTACAAAAAATATTTTTGGAACATGATCTTTACTGAATTCCCTAATGATTTTTGGCATAAAAGAAAAATCAATAATTTTGACCCATACAGTGTATTTTTGGCTATTGCTACAAATATACCCCAGCGACTTAAGACTGGTTTTGTGGTCCTGGGTCACATATATAACTACTATTATTTCAAATGTATAATTGAGAAAGTTCCTTTCGAGGAATAACGAATAAATTAAAAAAGGAAAATATACTTGGTGTGGTACTGTGACGTGACTTTCTTGTGAGTTTTTTGCTCTGTGACTTGGACTTGCTTGGGACTTGATGGTAGGGACTTGAGATTTGCTTGAGACTTAAACATGTGGGACTTGCCTCCACCTCTGCCTCCAATACATGCTGCCTGTAAGCGCTTAAAAGCTTCTGCCACCTCTCTACTGCAATCTTGGCCCATTCCTTACTTGAAAAAGCTTTATGATCATTAATAATATTTAGATTTTACATTGACACTGCTTTAAAATATTTTTAATAAGAAATTTGAAGACTGAGCAGACCACTCGTGAACATTCTACGACTAAACCCTGAACCAAGCTTAAAGGTGCCATAGAATGGAAAACTGTATTTACCTTGGCATAGTTGAATAATAACAGTTCAGTACATGGACATGACATACTATGAGTCTCAAACACCATTGTTTCCTCCTTCTTATATAAATCTGGTGTTTGCAAAAGACGACTGAAAAATAGACTAATCCTAACATAACAGCGACTATGACATAATAGTCTCGGGATCATTAATAGTTACGCCCCCAACATTTGCATAGCTGAATCATCAGAAGTTCTACAGCTATGCTATTGTGAAATAAAACAAAGCAAAAAAAAAAACCAAAAAAAAAAACAAAACGCAAGGACAATAGAGAAAATCGCAGATCACGGGAATAAATGTTATGTTCCAGGTTGTGCAGGAGATGTTAAGTGCAGGGATGGGTTGTTGTCTGTACTCAGAAAGGCAAGGAAAACAAATAAGCCACTGAAAGGACATGGTAAGCTTATTGCTAGCGGTAGCCTGTTACACTGCAGTACATACGATTTCACTTACCAGACAAACGGAGAGATGACTTCGCGGACGATGGCGAATTATTTACAGATCCTGAACATCACTAACAAGCATCTAAACTTGAAAAATATGTGTTAAGTACTACTGCTGTAGCATTACACAGAGCACCCGCGATCACAAAAGTGAAAGTAAAATGATTGTGCATTCAAAAATGGCAGTTTAAATGCCCCGCATATTCCCCGCATGCCCCCGCACATATTTTCCTCCATGTGCAAGCTACTGAAATGAGCCACTCTGTGAAACAGCCAATCAGAGCAGAGATCATCATTATTATTCATGAACCTTCCAAATAAGGTAATAACAGACATTTAATTCTAGGGACAAATCCTAGGATTGTAAATGGACCTGTAAACCCGTTTCTGGAGAATTTTTGCCCTTTCCTAAGCCATATACCTTCTATGTAGATATCAGAATACAATTTAAAATATTGTATCAATGCATTCTATGGCACCTTTAAGTAGATTTGATTTTGATTGATTTTGATGGCTGTCCTGCAGAAAGGTCCATTGATCATCAGCTTCATACTTTGCACCAAAGGCATCACTTTAAAGAATTCATGATGTCCTTTATACAGTCATGATTTCCACTTCCTGCATCAGTAAAACACCCCCATAACAGGACTGGCCCACCTTCAAGTTTGACCATGGAGATTGTGTTCTTCTGCTTATAAGCTTTGCTTTTTTTGCACCAGAAATAATCCATAGGTCCAGAATGTTCCAGTTTGGTCACATCATTTCATAAAACATTCTTCGAGAACTTCACATGTCCATCCAAATTAATTTGAGCATGTTCAAGTCTGGCTTTTTGTTCTTCTTGGTCAAGAGTGGTATTCAGCAAGATGCCTCAACATGAAGGCCATACTTGTCCATTGTTCCACTTACACACTGTATTGAAATGTTTTTCCTCCTTTCGTCGGGTCATTTTTCAAGTCTTCGGCTGTACCTTGCAGGTTTTTCTCAGTTGCTCTGATCAAACATTTTATGATATTGTGCTTATGTTTAATTGGGGTTGAATACTTAAGATATAGCTGTGAAAAATCCTATAACTCAAAAACATTACATTATATATTGGCATTATCACTTTTAATATTCCAGTAAACTGTTGTAGATGCAATTTTTTATAAAATCCTGCATCTTCAGAAAAACTTTCTGAAGTTCTGCAGTCTCTGGGAGGTTAAATAATTTTGAGTGCAACTGTACATGATAGACAAATTTAAATTGTTTTATTTATTATAAATGCTTGTTAGCAAATTCTGCACTTCACTTAAACCATATTTCAAAGATAATAGAAGTAATTAAAAAACATATTACATAAAAAAGTAATTAAAAAAAAAAAGTGAAACGTGTTGAAAATGTACTCACCCTCAGACCATCCAAAATTTAAATTAATATGTTTCTTCATTGGAACAGATTTTGAGAATTTTTTTATTTGAGAAGCATTACATCCCCTGCTTGCCAATGGGTCATCTGCAGTGAATGGATGCCATCAGAATGAGAGTCCATACAGCCCAAGGTTAACTCCCAAATTTATACATCATTTGAAACTGTTAAGTGTCTACTTTTATTTGTGCACACTCACAATAATAATTAAAAAAAAACTTTGTGCTTTTATAAAATAAATAAAAAAATGGTTTTGTTGAAACAATCTTCTGTGATAAAGTAATCTGTATGAAACCAACATAATATCCTGTCTTTATCATCTGAGCTAATTATCTTTAATGTGATCACGCCCACAAACAAAATATACTTTGTTGCTGTAGTGAAAAGTTTGCCAAAAATGATCACAGTGGTTAATATCATAACATAACATATAACAAAAGTATTTGTAAAACTGCATTTTTCCCATCTCAAAAATATATCTAAATGGCAACCTAGCCTCTCAATGTCAAATGCAGAAATGTTAATTCATGTGTTCATGACCTCAGGATTAGATTACTGTAATGCTTTATTGGGTGGTTGCTCTTTGCGTTTAATAAATAAACTCTAGCTCAGGGGTCACCACAGAGTTTAGCTCCAACCCTAATCAAACACACCTGAACCAGCTAATCAAGGTCTTAATAGGTATACTTGAAACTTCCAGGCAGCTGTGTTGAGGCAAGTTGGAGCTAAACTCTGCAGAACACCGGCCCTCCAGGATCAAGTTTGGTGACCCTTGCTCTAGCTGGTCCAAAATGCAGCAGCTCTTACTAGAACCAGGACATATACTTGAGCAAGCTCTTATCGCATAATAATACTTGCACGTATTGATATGAAACTCGGTACACATATAGATCTCACTGAGCCAAACAACTTTTGTACTCTATGTCATAGGCTCCACCCAACAGGAAGTGAGATATTTAGGGCTGTTTAAAAAGTGCATGCTCTGGAATTGGATGTACTCCTCCCAGGATTTCCATGGTATTGTCACCAAACTCGGTCAGCATGATCTCAAGTTTCTAGGCTGATAAGATTAGGAACTACACTCCCATTCCGGCGTAATAGTCAAGGAAGTTTGCTGCCGTAATATGGCCGAAGCAGGAGCAGTAATACCACGCAGCACATGTGCAAATGCTAAACTAGCTGGGAACTCATTTCTGATAATACTCTGCCTGCTTCGGCCATATTGATATCGCCAGAACAAGAGAACGGCTGAATGGATTTCAAAACGGTAAAAATCAACTTATTAACTCGGGGGGAGTTGGAGAATGAGCCTATTTCCAAAAAAAGTGGAGTGTTCCTTTAAGTCACTACAGAGTGACAGTCAGAGTGAGTGCAGGGGGGAGGGGTGAAAGGGAGAGAGGGAAAGAGAGCAGTGACACATGCTGCAGACCATCTTTGAGGAAGAAATGCACATTGATGTAGTGTAATCTACATAAATATGTCTGATCTTTGAGAGTCTGATATTTTGAGAAAATATAAAGGGTCACTAAGTCTTTCATTGTTTGTATTTTGCAGTTTTTTTTTTTTTTACTGAACTGTACCATGAACTTGTCCTATTCAGTCACATAGCTAAAGATTAAGAAAAATACAACTTTTTAGCATGAGCGATTTATCTTCATTGATAGACATTTATTTTCATAGTGTTATTTATTGAATATAAAATTTAAATTAACAATTTCAAGACAAACTTTGACAACTAAACAAACTTTGCTGTTATCTGTTCAAAACATCTGAAAATTGTACCATTTTAAGATGAGTTATATTGTCATGGACTGGTGCTGGTTCAACGAGACGGAAGTCAGAACTTGAATAACACACACTTTTAATCTTGCTCTTCAAATGAAAGACAGGAGATTACCATACACGTACTACAGTTGATGACCGACAAAGACAGAACTCAAAGACAGACTTATAAAGGCAAACTAATCAAGAGAACACAGGTGATACAGATAATGAGCAAACGAGGACTAATCACAGGACTAAACCAAATAATCACAAACAGACAGGGGAAGACAGCGGGAGAAACCAAATGACAAGCAGTGCAAAAACAAGGCAAAAGACACGAAACATAGGGCTACATATGACACTACCTCCCCCTCCCGGTAGGCGCGTCCCGCGCCGTGACGGAAACACCAGGGAGGGAGGGCGGGCGCCCTGGAGGCCGCTACGGGGCAGGACCTTCCTGGGTTGGGGAGGCCTCCAGGGCGGAACAGGAAGCCATGGCGGATCAGGCGGCCACGGCCGGACAGATAGTTCATACTGCCATGGCGGGTCAGGCGGCCACGGCCGGACAGTCAGTTCCTTTGGCCATGGCGGTTCAGGTGGCCACGGCCGGACAGGCAGTTCAAGTGGCCATGGCGGATCAGGCGGCCACGGCCAGACAGGCAGTTCAGGTGGCCATGGCGGATCAGGAGGCCACGGCCAGACAGGCAGTTCAGGTGGCCATGGCGGATCAGGCGGCCACGGCCAGACAGGTAGTTCATACTGCCATGGCGGGTCAGGCGGCCACGGCCGGACAGTCAGTTCAGGTGGCCAAGGCTGGGCAGTCCCCGTGGCCCTGGCCTCAGTCCTCGGCCAGACCACGTGGACTCGGGGTATGTAGCCCCCCCCCAAAATTTTCTTGGGGAGATTCAGCAGTTCATAGGGGGGATACTCTGGACGGCTGGACGGAACCAGCTGAGACTCTGGACGGCAGGACGAGACCAGTGTGGGCTCTGGACGGCTGGACGGGACCAGCGAGGGCTCTGGACGGCTGGACGGGACCAGCAAGGGCTCTGGACGGCTGGACGGGACCAGCGAGGGCTCTGGACGGCTGGACGGGACCAGCGAGGGCTCTGGACGGCTGGACGGGACCAGCGAGGGATCTGGACGGCGCTCTGGAGGAGCGGGCTCTGGACGGCGCTCTTGAGGAGCGGGCTCTGGACGGCGCTCTTGAGGAGCGGGCTCTGGACGGTGCTCTTGAGGAGCGGGCTCTGGACGACGCTCTTGAGGAGCGGGCTCTGGACGGCGCTCTTGAGGAGCGGACACTGGAGGGCGCTCTGGAGGCGCGGACACTGGAGGGCGCTCTGGAGGCGCGGACACTGGAGGGCGCTCTGGAGGCGCGGACACTGGAGGGCGCTCTGGAGGCGCGGACACTGGAGGGCGCTCTGGAGGCGCGGACACTGGAGGGCGCTCTGGAGGCGCGGACACTGGAGGGCGCTCTGGAGGCGCGGACACTCGAGGGAACTCTGGGGGCGCGGTCACTCGAGGGCGCTCGGGGGGCGCGGTCACTCGAGGGCGCGGACACTGGAGGGTCAGGAAGGCTGGGCGGAGCCAGCGGGGATTCTGGACGACTGGATGAGACTGGCGGAGATTCAGGACGGCTGGGCGGAACCAGCGGGAACTCAGGACGGCTGGGCAGAACGATCTCTCCAAACCAGTCAATCAAATCCTCGTCAACATTGTCCATAATGTCGATTTCACCCCTCTTGGCCGGAGACTCGGGACCATCTGCCATCTTGGCCGGGAACACAGGAACAAAGGCCATTTCGGCCACTTTGTATGCAGACTCGGGCGTTGCAGCCTTCTTGCATGCAGACTCAGGTGTTGGCGCCCTCTTGCGTGCGGACTTAGGCATTGTAGCTGCCGGTGGTACTGAACTGAGGACGACTATGGAGCTTAAGAGGACTTCGGGGTGTTCGGGGCGTGGTAGGCGGTCTGAGACGTTGGATCGGCATGTGGCAGTTCTTGGCTTCGGGTGAGCTGGTGCGATGTGGCATGTTTCTGAGGGGGCTGGGCGATGCGTCTGAATCTCTCCCTTTATTTGTTCTACCTCGAAATTAGAGCAGTTTAAATAAAGAATGAAATTGACCAATTCGACAAACGGAAAATCGTGATCAGGAATATCGCACTGGATTATATCCTCGTCCAGCCCCGACAGAAACACAATGCCGAGAGTGGTATCGGGCCAGCTCACCAGATGGTACAGCTCAATGAATTCTGTCACATACCGCTCCAACTCTCGTCCGCCTTGCCGCAAGCTCCAAAGCCGCCCTCCAGCCGTCATGTTTAGGTCGGTCATTCTGTCATGGACTGGTGCTGGTTCAACGAGACGGAAGTCAGAACTTGAATAACACACACTTTTAATCTTGCTCTTCAAATGAAAGACAGGAGATTACCATACACGTACTACAGTTGATGACCGACAAAGACAGAACTCAAAGACAGACTTATAAAGGCAAACTAATCAAGAGAACACAGGTGATACAGATAATGAGCAAATCAGAATGTACTGGTCTCAGAATAATCACACACAGGACCAACAACTATAGGAGGGGTTATTTATTCCTTGCAATTAGTTAGGAGTTTTTGTTTCTTTTTGTTTAATAAATCAAAATTATAAAGTGTCAGCAAATCTGTCAATACAGCAAATTTCCCATTGAATACAATAAAGAACGTATAAATCACAAGTTTGTGTCTCCTACTTTGTACAGTGATAACAAAAAATGCAGAAAATTAACCACTAGTGATAATAAGAACAATGATACGGTAGTGGCACTTTTTTCCCATGTTTAGTATGAGACACGCTAATATCTCACTCCTATTGCGCAACTCTATCTCTTCTGCACGTGTAGTATGTCAGCTCAGCAACACTTGCACCTCTACGCGATCCTGCGTTGTCTATACATGCAGTGTCGTATTACAGACACACCCACACATCAATGCGATTACGCGTCCAAACTTCAAAACTACCAGCAACGTAAGTTGTCACTAAATCAATAATCAACAGTCACCCACAGCCGCAGCAGAACTCGGTGGCTTCCTCATGGCATATACGATCGCTGCGTGACGTGATGACATCACCCGCTTTCTCTTAAAGGAGCCAGAGCTTTATAGAAATATTTATTAGAAATATTTAAACTTCCCTTAAACATCACTTGGTCACAAGAATATAGGGAAAATGTAGCATATTGGTTTACAGTTGGCATTATCTGAAGTCATTGCAGAGGGTTAGGTTTATAGCAAACTCCTCCTAGAGATTTAATGATATCAACATTATATTTGGTCAGTCTGATCTAGAGGCCTTAGAGATGTTAAATTGCGAAGATCTTGAGTTTTCGTTAAAGGGCTTGTCCGTGGCAGCGTGACAAAGTTTGTTGTTTCGCCATGGACATAGAAGTTGTTATAACTCCATAAAATGTAGCCATAATAATAATATAATAAATAATAATAATAATAATTAAAGCTGCAAGCAGCGATGGTAGGGCCCTCGCACTCGGGCTCACCGCTGATCGGTGGCGAATGGTGGGCACTATGCTATTAGCACAGTAAATGTAGGAGGAATATGTCAAAGTCATTGATATGTGCCTATCTTCCTGCTGCCAGCTGGTGGCGCTATGCCTATAACTGAATATTGGCATGCAGATGTCTTCAGGCCAGCGCTTTTATCAAACATATGAAGTTTGGTGAAGATTGAACATGGCATGCTTGAGTGTAATTCATGACATATCCTGCTGCCAACAGGTGGTGCTATTACGAAATATTGGCTTTTATATGTCTTCAGGCCAGGACTATTGGCAAACATGTCAAGTTTGGTGCAAATTGTACATTGCATGCTTAAGTTAGTGTAAAACAAGTAATTTGCTGTTGCCAGCTGGTGGCGCTATGACTATAACTGAATATTGGCATGTAAATGTATTCAGGCCAAGACTCTTATCAAACATATTAAGTTTGGGGCTGATTGGACATTGCATGCCTGAGTTACAGTAAGTTCCTGTTTCATTGCATTAAGAGTATGCTTTAGCACTTAGCTAAATGTTGCTAACATGTTTCTAGCATGTTGCTACCCTATTTAACACTTGTTGATATTTTTAAAATGTTGCTGGGCATCCACATCGGTATTAAACATGTGACTTCCTGTTGCCAGCAGGTGGCACTATGACTATAACTGAATATAGGCATGGGCTTGTGTTCAGACTAGGACTCTTATCAAACATATTAAGCTTGGGTCAGATTGGACATTGCATGCATGAGTTACACTTATTTTTCTTTGTATTAGTATCATGCTTTAGCTCTTAGCTAAGTGTTGTTATCATGTTTTAACATGATTCTAGCATGATGCTAGCCTATTTAAAACTTGCTAACGCTTTTTAATATGTTGCTAGGAGTCCGTAACACCATTAAACGTCACTTCCTGTTGTCAGCAGGTGGCGCTGTGACTATAACAGAATATGGGCATGTATATATCTTCAGGCCAGGAGTCTTATCAAACATGTGAAGTTTGGGGCTGATTGGACATTGCATGCCTGAGTTACAGTAACTTCCTGTTTTATATCTTTAACAACATGCTTTAGCACTAAGTAAGTGTTGCTTGCATGTTTGAGTATGTTTTAAACTAGTTTAGCACTCAATGGCTTTTTTAGTGTGTTGCTAATAGTGTGTCACAGTGTTAAACATGTCACTTCCTGTTGACAGTAGGTGGCGCTATGACTATAACTGAATATTGACATGTAGATATCTTCAGGTCAGGACTGTTATCAAACATGTGAAGTTTGGGGCTGATTGGACATTGCATGCCTGAGTTACAGTAACTTCCTGTTTCATTGCATTAAGAGTATGCTTTAGAACTTAGCTAAATGTTGCTAACATGTTATAGCATGTTTCTAGCATGTTGCTACACTGTTTAACACTTGTTGATATTTTTAAAATTTTGGTAGGCATCCACAAGAGTATTGAACATGTGGCTTCCTGTTACCAGCTGGTGGCGCTATGACTATAACTGAATACGGGCATGGGCGTGTGTTCAGGCCAGGCCTCTTATCAAACATGTGAAGTTTGGGGCTGATTGGACATTGTATGCCTGAGTTAGAGTAACTTCCTGTTTCATTGTATTATTAGCATGCTTTAGCATATTAGCTAAGTGTTGCTAGCATGCTTTACTATGTTTGTAGCATGTTGAATATTAAGTTTGGGTCAGATTTGACATTATATGCATGAGTTACAGCAATTTCCTTTTGTATTTGTATTATTAGCATGCTTTAGCATATTAGCTAAGTGTTGCTAGCATGTTTTAACATGTTTCTAGCATGTTGCTAGCCTATTTAAGACTTGTTAAGGCTTTTCAATATGTTGCTAAGAGTCCGTAACAGTGTTAAACATGTCACTTCCTGTTGTCAGCAGGTGGCGCTATGACTATAACTGAATATGGGCACTGATGTGTGTTCAGGACCGGACTGTTATCAAACATGTGAAGTTTGAGGCAGATCGGACATTGTATGCCTGAGTTATAGCAACTTCCTTTTTCATGGCGAAACATCAAAGTTTGTCCGGCCGCCACGGACACGCCCTTTGACGAAAACTCTAAAGCTTCGCAATTTAACATCGCAAAGGCCTTATGAAGACACTCAGCAAATTTGAAGATGATCTGATAAAAACTGTAGGAGGAGTTCGTTAAAGTACGAGGCATGAAAATGGCAAAAACTGCACAAAAATCGTACAGGAAATTCAATATAACAGACTTCCTGTTGGGTTTCGGATGTTGCACCAGGAGACTTTTTTGTAGGTATTGGTGTGTTACATGTGTGTACCGAGTTTCGTACATGTACGTGAAACGTAGCTCGAGGCGCACTCCGTTGAAATTTTATAGGTGGCGCTATCGAGCCATTTTGGCACACCCACTTCTGAAAACCATATCAGATGTAAATTTTCGCCAGGTCTGATGCGTGTGCAAAGTTTCGTGAATTTTCGGGCATGTTTAGGCCCTCAAAAAGACTTTTCATTTTGGAGAAGAAGAATAATTAAAGCTGCAAGCAGCGATGGTAGGGCCCTCGCACTCGGGCTCACCGCCGATCGGTGGCGAATGGTGGGCACTATGCTATTAACACAGAAAATGTAGGAGGAATATGTCAAAGTCATTGATATGTGCCAATCTTCCTTCTGCCAGCTGGTGGCGCTATGCCTATAACTGAATATTGGCATGCAGATGTGTTCAGGCCAGTGCTTTTATCAAACATATGAAGTTTGGTGAAGCTTGAACATGGCATGCTTGAGTGTAAGTCATGACATATCCTGCTGCCAACAGGTGGCGCTATTACAAAATATTGGCTTTTAGATGTCTTCAGGCCAGGACTATTGGCAAACATGTCAAGTTTGGTGCAAATTGTACATTGCATGCTTAAGTTAGTGTAAAACAAGTAATTTGCTGTTGCCAGCTGGTGGCGCTATGACTATAACTGAATATTGGCATGTAAATGTATTCAGGCCAAGACTCTTATCAAACATATTAAGTTTGGGGCTGATTGGACATTGCATGCCTGAGTTACAGTAACTTCCTGTTTCATTGCATTAAGAGTATGCTTTAGCACTTAGCTAAATGTTGCTAACATGTTTCTAGCATGTTGCTACCCTATTTAACACTTGTTGATATTTTTAAAGTGTTGCTTGGCATCCACAACAATATTAAACATGTGACTTCCTGTTGCCAGCAGGTGGCACTATCACTATAACTGAATATGGGCATGGGCTTGTGTTCAGACCAGGACTCTTATCAAACATATTAAGCTTGGGTCAGATTGGACATTGTATGCATGAGTTACACTTATTTTTCTTTGTGTTAATGTCATGCTTTAGCTCTCAGCTAAGTGTTGCTAGCATGTTTTAACATGATTCTAGCATGATGCTAGCCTATTTAAAACTTGCTGACGCTTTTTATTATGTTGCTAGGAGTCCGTAACACCATTAAACGTCACTTCCTGTTGTCAGCAGGTGGCGCTGTGACTATAACTGAATATGGGCATGTATATATCTTCAGGCCAGGAGTCTTATCAAACGTGAAGTTTGGGGCTGATTGGACATTGCATGTCTGAGTTGCAGTAACTTCCTATTTTATGTCTTTAACAACATGCCTTAGCACTAAGTAAGTGTTGCTAGCATGTTTGAGTACGTTTTAAACTAGTTTAGCACTCAATGGCTTTTTTAGTGTGTTGCTAATAGTGTGTCACAGTCTTAAACATGTCACTTCCTGTTGACAGTAGGTGGCGCTATAACTATAACTGAATATTGGCATGTAGATATCTTCAGGCCAGGACTGTTATCAAACATGTGAAGTTTGGGGCTGATTGGACATTGCATGCCTGAGTTACAGTAACTTCCTGTTTCATTGCATTAAGACTATGCTTTAGCACTTAGCTAAATGTTGCTAACATGTTATAGCATGTTTCTAGCATGTTGCTACCCTGTTTAACAGTTGTTGAATTTTTTTTAAATGTTGCTAGGCATCCACAACAGTATTAAACATGTGGCTTCCTGTTACCAGCTGGTGGCGCTATGACTATAACTGAATACGGGCATGGGCGTGTGTTTAGGCCAGGATTCTTATCAAACATGTTAAGTTTGGGGCTGATTGGACATTGTATGCCTGAGTTAGAGTAACTTCCTGTTTCATTGTATTATTAGCATGCTTTAACATATTAGCTAAGTGTTGCTAGCATGCTTTATTATTTTTGCAGTATGTTGAATATTAAGTTTGGGTCAGATTCAACATTATATACATGAGTTACAGCAATTTCCTTTTGTATTTGTATTAATAGCATGCTTTAGCTCTTAGCTAAGTGTTGCTAGCATGTTTTAGCATGTTTGTAGCATGTTGCTAGCCTATTTAAGACTTGTTAACGCTTTTCAATATGTTTCTAGGAGTCCGTAACAGTGTTAAACATGTCATTTCCTGTTGTCAGCAGGTGGCGCTATGACTATAACTGAATATGGGCACTGACGTGTGTTCAGGACCGGACTGTCATCAAACATGTGAAGTTTGAGGCAGATCGGACATCGTATGCCTGAGTTATAGCAACTTCCTTTTTCATGGCGAAACATCAAAGTCTGTCCGGCCGCCACGGACACGCCCTTCGACGAAAACTCTAAAGCTTCGCAATTTAACATCGCAAAGGCCTTATGATGACACTCAGCAAATTTGAAGATGATCGGATAAAAACTGTAGGAGGAGTTCGTTAAAGTATGAGGCCTGAAAATGGCAAAAACTGCACAAAAATCGTACAGGAAATTCAATATAACGGACTTCCTGTTGGGTTTCGGATGTTGCACCAGGAGACTTTTTTGTAGGTATTGGTGTGTTACATGTGTGTACCGAGTTTCGTACATGTACGTGAAACGTAGCTCGAGGCGCACTCCGTTGAAATTTTATAGGTGGCGCTATCGAGCCATTTTGGCACACCCACTTCTGAAAACCATATCAGATGTAAATTTTCGCCAGGTCTGATGCGTGTGCAAAGTTTCGTGAGTTTTCGGGCATGTTTAGGCCCTCAAAAAGACTTTTCATTTTGGAGAAGAAGAATAATTAAAGCTGCAAGCAGCGATGGTAGGGCCCTCGCACTCGGGCTCACCGCCGATCGGTGGCGAATGGTGGGCACTATGCTATTAACACAGAAAATGTAGGAGGAATATGTCAAAGTCATTGATATGTGCCAATCTTCCTTCTGCCAGCTGGTGGCGCTATGCCTATAACTGAATATTGGCATGCAGATGTGTTCAGGCCAGTGCTTTTATCAAACATATGAAGTTTGGTGAAGCTTGAACATGGCATGCTTGAGTGTAAGTCATGACATATCCTGCTGCCAACAGGTGGCGCTATTACAAAATATTGGCTTTTAGATGTCTTCAGGCCAGGACTATTGGCAAACATGTCAAGTTTGGTGCAAATTGTACATTGCATGCTTAAGTTAGTGTAAAACAAGTAATTTGCTGTTGCCAGCTGGTGGCGCTATGACTATAACTGAATATTGGCATGTAAATGTATTCAGGCCAAGACTCTTATCAAACATATTAAGTTTGGGGCTGATTGGACATTGCATGCCTGAGTTACAGTAACTTCCTGTTTCATTGCATTAAGAGTATGCTTTAGCACTTAGCTAAATGTTGCTAACATGTTTCTAGCATGTTGCTACCCTATTTAACACTTGTTGATATTTTTAAAATGTTGCTTGGCATCCACAACAATATTAAACATGTGACTTCCTGTTGCCAGCAGGTGGCACTATCACTATAACTGAATATGGGCATGGGCTTGTGTTCAGACCAGGACTCTTATCAAACATATTAAGCTTGGGTCAGATTGGACATTGTATGCATGAGTTACACTTATTTTTCTTTGTGTTAATGTCATGCTTTAGCTCTCAGCTAAGTGTTGCTAGCATGTTTTAACATGATTCTAGCATGATGCTAGCCTATTTAAAACTTGCTGACGCTTTTTATTATGTTGCTAGGAGTCCGTAACACCATTAAACGTCACTTCCTGTTGTCAGCAGGTGGCGCTGTGACTATAACTGAATATGGGCATGTATATATCTTCAGGCCAGGAGTCTTATCAAACGTGAAGTTTGGGGCTGATTGGACATTGCATGTCTGAGTTGCAGTAACTTCCTATTTTATGTCTTTAACAACATGCCTTAGCACTAAGTAAGTGTTGCTAGCATGTTTGAGTACGTTTTAAACTAGTTTAGCACTCAATGGCTTTTTTAGTGTGTTGCTAATAGTGTGTCACAGTCTTAAACATGTCACTTCCTGTTGACAGTAGGTGGCGCTATAACTATAACTGAATATTGGCATGTAGATATCTTCAGGCCAGGACTGTTATCAAACATGTGAAGTTTGGGGCTGATTGGACATTGCATGCCTGAGTTACAGTAACTTCCTGTTTCATTGCATTAAGACTATGCTTTAGCACTTAGCTAAATGTTGCTAACATGTTATAGCATGTTTCTAGCATGTTGCTACCCTGTTTAACAGTTGTTGAATTTTTTTTAAATGTTGCTAGGCATCCACAACAGTATTAAACATGTGGCTTCCTGTTACCAGCTGGTGGCGCTATGACTATAACTGAATACGGGCATGGGCGTGTGTTTAGGCCAGGATTCTTATCAAACATGTTAAGTTTGGGGCTGATTGGACATTGTATGCCTGAGTTAGAGTAACTTCCTGTTTCATTGTATTATTAGCATGCTTTAACATATTAGCTAAGTGTTGCTAGCATGCTTTATTATTTTTGCAGTATGTTGAATATTAAGTTTGGGTCAGATTCAACATTATATACATGAGTTACAGCAATTTCCTTTTGTATTTGTATTAATAGCATGCTTTAGCTCTTAGCTAAGTGTTGCTAGCATGTTTTAACATGTTTGTAGCATGTTGCTAGCCTATTTAAGACTTGTTAACGCTTTTCAATATGTTTCTAGGAGTCCGTAACAGTGTTAAACATGTCATTTCCTGTTGTCAGCAGGTGGCGCTATGACTATAACTGAATATGGGCACTGACGTGTGTTCAGGACCGGACTGTCATCAAACATGTGAAGTTTGAGGCAGATCGGACATCGTATGCCTGAGTTATAGCAACTTCCTTTTTCATGGCGAAACATCAAAGTCTGTCCGGCCGCCACGGACACGCCCTTCGACGAAAACTCTAAAGCTTCGCAATTTAACATCGCAAAGGCCTTATGATGACACTCAGCAAATTTGAAGATGATCGGATAAAAACTGTAGGAGGAGTTCGTTAAAGTATGAGGCCTGAAAATGGCAAAAACTGCACAAAAATCGTACAGGAAATTCAATATAACGGACTTCCTGTTGGGTTTCGGATGTTGCACCAGGAGACTTTTTTGTAGGTATTGGTGTGTTACATATGTGTACCGAGTTTCGTACATGTACGTGAAACGTAGATCGAGGCGCACTCCGTTGAAATTTTATAGGTGGCGCTATCGAGCCATTTTGCCACACCCACTTTTGAAAACCATATCAGATGTAAATTTTCGCCAGGTCTGATGCGTGTGCAAAGTTTCGTGAGTTTTCGGGCATGTTTAGGCCCTCAAAAAGACTTTTCATTTTGGAGAAGAAGAAGAAGAAGAAGAATAATAAACGGAGCAATTCCAATAGGGTCCTCGCACTGTAGTGCTCGGGCCCTAATTAAAGCTGCAAGCAGCGATGAACGGGCCCTCGCACCCGGGCTCACCGCCGACCGGTGGCTTTAGGAAAACAGCAAATGGTGGGTAGTATGCTTTTAATACAGTAAAAATAGGAGAAATATGTCAAAGTCACTTAAATGTGCCAAATTTCCTGCTGCCAGGTGGTGGCGCTATGCCTATAACTGATTATTGGCATGTAGATGTGTTCAGGCCACCACTTTCATCAAACATATGAAGTTTGGTGCAGATTGACCTTGGTATGTTTGAGTTAGTGAAAGATATGATATATCCTGCTGCCAACAGGTGGCGCTATGATAATATCTGAATATTGGCCTTTAGGTGTCTTCAGGCCAGGACTCTTACCAAACCTGTGAAGTTTGAGGCAGATCGGACATTTTATGGCTGAGTTATAACAACTTCTATGTCCATGGCGAAACATCAAATTTGTCACGCCGCCACGGACACGCCCTTTAACGAAAACTCAAGATCTTCGCAATTTAACATCTCTAAGGCCTCTAGATCAGACTGACCAAATATAATGTTGATACCATTAAATCTCTAGGAGGAGTTTGATACAAGTCATTTCCTGTTGCCAACAGGTGGCGCTGTGATTATAATAGAATATTGGCCTTCAGATTGGTTCAGGCCAGGACTCTTATCGAACATGTGAAGTTTGAGGCAAATCGGACATTTTATGGCTGAGTTATAACAAGTGTATTATCCATGGCGAGACCTCGAAATTTGCCAGGCCGCCACGGACACGCCCTTCAACGAAAACTCAAGATCTTCGCAATTTAACATCGCTAAAGCCTTTTTATTAGACTGACCGATTTTGGTGTTGATCTGATAAAATCTCTTGGAGGAGTTTGTTGCAGAGTACAGCATGACAGTTCCTGTTGCCAGCAGGTGGCGCTATGAGTAAATCTGAATATGGGCATGTAGATGTCATCAGGTCAGGAGTGTTATCACACATGTGAAGTTTGGGACGGATCGGACATTGTATGCCTGAGTTATAGCAACTTCCTTTTTCATGGCGAAACATCGAAATTTGCGAGGCCGCCATGGACACGCCCTCCGATAAAAACTCTAGATCTTCACAATTTAACGTCACAAAGGGCTTTAGACTAGACTCTGCAAATTTGGTGTTGATCCGAATAAATCTCTAGGAGGAGTTCGTTCAAGTACGACGCCTGAAAATGGCAAAAATGACACAAATTTTGTTGAGAATATTAATATTAACCGACTTCCTGTTGGGTTCCGGATTTTGCTCCAAGAGGCTTTTTTGTAGGTATTGGTGTGTTACATGTGTGTACCGATTTCCGTGCATGTACGTGAATCACAGCTGAAAGCGCACACCGCGGAACGTGTAAAGGTGGCGCTGTCGAGCCATTTTGCCACACCCACTTCTGAAACCCATATCAGACGTAAATTTTCGCCAGGTCTGATGTGTGTGCGAAGTTTCATGAGTTTTCGGGTATGTCTAAGCCCTCAAAAATGCGATTCATTTTGGAGAAGAATAATAATAATAATTAAAGCTGCAAGCAGCGATGAACGGGCCCTCGCACATGGGCTCACCGCCGACCGGTGGCTTTAGGAACACAGCAAATGGTGGGTAGTATGCTTTTAATACAGTAAAAATAGGAGAAATATGTCAAAGTCACTTAAATGTGCCAAATTCCCTGCTGCCAGCTGGTGGCGCTATGCCTATAACTGATTATTGGCATGTAGATGTGTTCAGGCCAGCACTATTATCAAACATATGAAGTTTGGTGCAGATTGACCTTGGTATGTTTGAGTTAGTGAAAGATATGATATATCCTGCTGCCAACAGGTGGCGCTATGATAATATCTGAAGATTGGCCTTTAGGTGTCTTCAGGCCAGGACTCTTACCAAACCTGTGAAGTTTGAGGCAGATCGGACATTTTATGGCTGAGTTATAACAACTTCTATGTCCATGGCGAAACATCAAATTTGTCACGCCGCCACAGACACGCCCTTTAACGAAAACTCAAGATCTTCGCAATTTAACATCTCTAAGACTTCTAGATCAGACTGACCAAATATAATGTTCATATCATTAAATCTCTAGGAGGAGTTTGCTACAAGTCATTTCCTGTTGCCAACAGGTGGCGCTGTGATTATAATAGAATATTGGCCTTCAGATGTGTTCAGGCCAGGACTCTTATCAAATATGTGAAGTTTGAGGCAAATCGGACATTTTATGGCTGAGTTATAACAAGTTTTATATCCATGGCGAGACCTCGAAATTTGTCAGGCCGCCACGGACACGCCCTTCAACGAAAACTTAAGATCTTCGCAATTTAACATCACTAAAGCCTTTTTATTAGACTGACCGATTTTGGTGTTGATCTGTATAAATCTCTAGGAGGAGTTTGTTGTAGAGTACAGCATGACACTTCCTGTTGCCAGCAGGTGGCGCTATGACTATAACTGAATATGGGCATGTAGATGTCTTCAGGTCAGGAGTGTTATCACACATGTGAAGTTTGGGACAGATCGGACATTTTATGCCTGAGTTATAGCAACTTCCTTTTTCATGGCGAAGCATCGAAATTTGCCAGGCCGCCACGGACACGCCCTCCGATGAAAACTCTAGATCTTCACAATTTAACGTCACAAAGGGCTTTAGATTAGACTCACCAAATTTGGCGTTGATCCGAATAAATCTCTAGGAGGAGTTTGTTCAGATACGAGGCCTGAAAATGGCTAAAATGACACAAAATTTGTTGAGAAAATTAAAAATAACCGACTTCCTGTTGGGTGTCAAATTTAGCTCCAAGAGGCTTTTTTGTAGGTATTGGTGTGTTACATGTGTGTACCGATTTTCGTGCATGTACGTGAATCAAAGCTGAATGCACACAGCGTGGAACGTGTAAAGGTGGTGCTGTCGAGCCATTTTGCCACACCCACTTCTGAAGCCCATATCAGACGTAAATTTTCGCCAGGTTTGATGTGTGTGCAAAGTTTCGTGAGTTTTCGGGCATGTTTAGGCCGTCTAAAATGCGATTCATTTTGGAGAATAATAATAATAATTAAAGCTGCAAGCAGCGATGAACGGGCCCTCGCACACGGGCTCACCGCCGACCGGTGGCTTTAGGAACACAGCAAACGGTGGGCAGTATGCTTTTAATACAGTAAATGTAGGAAAAATAGATCAAAGTCACTTAAATGTGCCAAACTTCCTGCTGCCAGCTGGTGGCGCTATGCCTATAACTGATTATTGGCATGTAGATGTGTTCAGGCCAGCACTTTCATCAAACATATGAAGTTTGGTGCAGATTGACCTTGGTATGTGTGAGTTAGTGCAAGATATGATATATCCTGCTGCCAATAGGTGGCACTATAATAATATCTGTATATTGGCCTTTAGATGTCTTCAGGCCAGGACTCTTACCAAACATGTGAAGTTTGAGGCAGATCGGACATTTTATGGCTGAGTTATAACAACTTTTATGTCCATGGCGAAACATCAAACTTTGTCAGGCCGCCATGGACACGCCCTTTAACGAAAACTAAAGATCTTCACAATTTAACATCTCTAAGGCCTCGAGATCAGACTGACCAAATATAATGTTGATATCATTAAATCTCTAGGAGGAGTTTGGTACAAGTCATTTCCTGTTGCCAACAGGTGGTGCTGTGATTATAATAGAATATAGGCCTTCAGATTGGTTCAGACCAGGACTCTTATCGAACATGTGAAGTTTGAGGCAAATCGGACATTTTATGGCTGAGTAATAACAAGTTTTATATCCATGGCGAGACCACGAAATTTGCCAGGCCGCCACGGACACACCCTTCAACGAAAACTCAAGATCTTCGCAATTTAACATCGTTAAAGCCTTTTTATTAGACTGACCGATTTTGGTGTTGATCTGATTAAATCTTTTGGAGGAGTTTGTTGCAGAGTACAGCATGACACTTCCTGGTGCCAGCAGGTGGCGCTATGAGTAAAACTGAATATGGGCA
Organism: Garra rufa; assembly: GCF_049309525.1. NCBI lineage: Eukaryota > Metazoa > Chordata > Actinopteri > Cypriniformes > Cyprinidae > Garra > Garra rufa. The sequence continues at coordinate 45,771,627 of NC_133374.1, read as the reverse complement.
TGTAGATGTCATCAGGTCAGGAGTGTTATCACACATGTGAAGTTTGGGGCAGATCGGGCATTTTATGCCTGAGTTATAGCAACTTCCTTTTTCATGGCGAAGCATCGAAATTTGCCAGGCCGCCACGGACACGCCCTCCGATGAAAACTCTAGATCTTCGCAATTTAACGTCACAAAGGGCTTTAGATTAGACTCACCAAATTTGCCGTTGATCCGAATAAATCTCTAGGAGGAGTTCGTTCAAGTATGACGCCTGAAAATGGCAAAAATTACACAAATTTTGCTAAGAAAATTAAAAATAACCGACTTCCTGTTGGGTGTCAAATTTTGCTCCAAGAGGCTTTTTTGTAGGTATTGGTGAGCTACATGTGTGTACCGATTTTCGTGCATGTACGTGAATCACAACTGAAAGCGCACACCACGGAACGTGTAAAGGTGGCGCTATCGAGCCATTTTGCCACACCCACTTCTGCAACCCATATCAGACGTAAATTTTCGCCAGGTCTGATGTGTGTGCGAAGTTTCATGAGTTTTCGGGTATGTCTAAGCCCTCAAAAATGCGATTCATTTTGGAGAATAATAATAATAATAATAATAAACGAAGCAGATCCAATAGGGTCCTCACACCATCGGTGCTCGGGCCCTAATAATAATTAAAGCTGCAAGCAGCAATGGGAGGGCCCTCGCACCGGGCTCACCGCCGACCTGTGGCGAATGGAGGGCACTATGCTTTTAACATAGTAAATTTAGGAGTTTTATGTGGAAGTCATTTAGATGTGTCAGATTTCTTGCTGCCACCTGGTGGCGCTATGTGTATAACTGAATATTGGCATGCGGATGTGTTCAGGCCAGCGATTGTATCAAACATATGAAGTTTGGTGCAGCTTGAACATGGCATGCTTGAGTGTAATACATGACATATCCTGCTGCCAACAGGTGGCGCAATTACGGAATATTGGGTTTTAGATGTCTTCAGGCCAGGACTCTTATCAAACAAATTAAGTTTGGGGCTGATTGGACATTGCATGCCTGAGTTACAGTAACTTCCTGTTTCATTGCATTAAGAGTATGCTTTAGCATTTAGCTAAATGTTGGAAACATGTTTCTAGCATGTTGCTACCCTATTTAACACTTGTTGATATTTTTAAAATGTTGCTGGGCTTCCACAACAGTATTAAACATGTGACTTCCTGTTGCCAGTAGGTGGCACTATGACTATAACTGAATATGGGCATGGGCTTGTGTTCAGACCAGCACTCTTATCAAACATATTAAGCTTGGGTCAGATTGGACATTGTATGCATGAGTTACACTTATTTTTCTTTGTATTAATATCATGCTTTAGCTTTTAGCTAAGTAATGCTAGTATTTTTTACATGATTGTAGCATGATGCTAGCCTATTTAAAACTTGCTAACACTTTTTAATATATTGCCAGGAGTCCGTAACACCATTAAACGTCACTTCCTGTTGTCAGCAGGTGGCGCTGTGACTATAACTGAATATGGGCATGTATATATCTTCAGGCCAGGACTCTTATCAAACATGTGAAGTTTGGGACTGATTGGACATTGCATGCCTGAGTTACAGTAACTTCCTGTTTCGTTGCATTAAGAGCATGCTTTAGCACTTAGCTAAATGTTGCTAACATGTTATAGCATGTTTCTAGCATGTTGCTATCCTGTTTAACACTTGTTGATATTTTTAAAATGTTGCTAGGCATCCACAACAGTATTAAACATGTGGCTTCCTGTTACCAGCTGGTGGCGCTATGACTATAACTGAATACGGGCATGGGCGTGTGTTCAGGCCAGGACTCTTATCAAACATGTTAAGTTTGGGGCTGATTGGACATTGTATGCCTGAGTTAAAGTAACTTCCTGTTTCACTGTATTATTAGCATGCTTTAGCATATTAGCTAAGTGTTGCTAGCTGGCTTTACTATGTTTGTAGCATGTTGAATATTAAGTTTGGGTCAGATTCGACATTATATACATGAGTTACAGCAATTTCCTTTTGCATTTGTATTAATAGCATGCTTTAGCTCTTAGCTAAGTGTTGCTAGCATGTTTTAGCATGTTTGTAGCATGTTGCTAGCCTATTTAAGACTTGTTAACGCTTTTCAATATGTTGCTAGGAGTCCGTAACAGTGTTAAACATGTCACTTCCTGTTGTCAGCAGGTGGCGCTATGACTATAACTGAATATGGGCATTGACGTGTGTTCAGGACCGGACTGTTATCAAACATGTGAAGTTTGAGGCAGATCGGACATCGTATGCCTGAGTTATAGCAACTTCCTTTTTCATGGCGAAACATCAAAGTTTGTCCGGCCGCCACGGACACGCCCTTTGACGAAAACTCTAAAGCTTCGCAATTTAACATCGCAAAGGCCGTATGATGACACTCAGCAAATTTGAAGATGATCGGATAAAAACTGTAGGAGGAGTTCGTTAAAGTACGAGGCCTGAAAATGGCAAAAACTGCACAAAAATCGTACAGGAAATTCAATATAACGGACTTCCTGTTGGGTTTCGGATGTTGCACCAGGAGACTTTTTTGTAGGTGCTGGTGTGTTACATATGTGTACCGAGTTTCGTACATGTACGTGAAACACAGCTCGAGGCGCACTCCGTTGAAATTTTATAGGTGGCGCTATCGAGCCATTTTGGCACACCCACTTCTGAAAACCATATCAGATGTAAATTTTCGCCAGGTCTGATGCGTGTGCAAAGTTTGGTGAGTTTTCGGGCATGTTTAGGCCCTCAAAAAGACTTTTCATTTTGGAGAAGAAAAAGAATCAGAAGAAGAATAATAATAAACGGAGCAATTCCAATAGGGTCCTCGCACTGTAGTGCTCGGGCCCTAATAATAATAATAATAATAATAATAATAATAATAAACGGAGCAGATTCAATAGGGTCCTCACACCATCGGTGCTCGGGCCCTAATTAAAGCTGCAAGCAGCGATGGTAGGGCCCTCGCACTCGGGCTCACCGCCGATCGGTGGCGATTGGTGGGCACTATGCTATTAACACAGTAAATGTAGGAGGAATATGTCAAAGTCATTGATATGTGCCAATCTTCCTGCTGCCAGCTGGTGGCGCTATGCCTATAACTGAATATTGGCATGCAGATGTGTTCAGGCCAATGCTTTTATGAAACATATGAAGTTTGGTGAAGCTTGAACATGGCATGCTTGAGTGTAAGTCATGACATATCCTGCTGCCAACAGGTGGCGCTATTACGAAATATTGGCTTTTAGATGTCTTCAGGCCAGGACTATTGGCAAACATGTCAAGTTTGGTGCAAATTGTACATTGCATGCTTAAGTTAGTGTAAAACAAGTAATTTGCTGTTGCCAGCTGGTGGTGCTATGTCTATAACTAAATACTGGCATGTAAATGTATTCAGGCCAGGACTCTTATCAAACGTATTAAGTTTGGGGCTGATTGGACATTGCATGCCTGAGTTACAGTAACTTCCTGTTTCATTGCATTAAGAGTATGCTTTAGCACTTAGCTAAATGTTGCTAACATGTTTCTAGCATGTTGCTACCCTATTTAACACTTGTTGATATTTTTAAAATGTTGCTTGGCATCCACAACAGTATTAAACATGTGACTTCCTGTTGCCAGCAGGTGGCACTATGACTATAACTGAATATGGGCATGGGCTTGTGTTCAGACCAGGACTCTTATCAAACATATTAAGCTTGGGTCAGATTGGACATTGTATGCATGAGTTACACTTATTTTTCTTTATATTAATATCATGCTTTAGCTCTTAGCTAAGTGTTGCTAGCATGTTTTAACATGATTCTAGCATGATGCTAGCCTATTTAAAACTTGCTAAAGCTTTTTAATATGTTGCTAGGAGTCCGTAACACCATTAAACATCACTTCCTGTTGTCAGCAGGTGGCGCTGTGACTATAACTGAATATGGGCATGTATATATCTTCAGGCCAGGAGTTTTATCAAACATGTGAAGTTTGGGGCTGATTGGACATTGCAAGCCTGAGTTACAGTAACTTCCTGTTTTATGTCTTTAACAACATGCTTTAGCACTAAGTAAGTGTTGCTAGCATGTTTGAGTACATTTTAAACTAGTTTAGCACTCAATGGCTTTTTTAGTGTGTTGCTAATAGTGTGTCACAGTGTTAAACATGTCACTTCCTGTTGAAAGTAGGTGGCGCTATAACTATAACTGAATATTGGCATGTAGACATCTTCAGGTCACAACTGTTATCAAACATGTGAAGTTTGGGGCTGATTGGACATTGCATGCCTGAGTTACAGTAACTTCCTGTTTCATTGCATTAAGAGCATTCTTTAGCACTTAGCTAAATGTTGCTAACATGTTATAGCATGTTTCTAGCATGTTTCTACCCTTTTTAACAGTTGTTGAATTTTTTTAAAAATGTTGCTAGTCATCCAAAACAGTATTAAACATATGGCTTCCTGTTACCAGCTGGTGGCGCTATGACTATAACTGAATACAGGCATGGGCGTGTGTTTAGGCCAGGATTCTTATCAAACATGTTAAGTTTGGGGCTGATTGAACATGGTATGCCTGAGTTAGAGTAACTTCCTGTTTTATTGTATTATTAGCATGCTTTAGCATATTAGCTAGGTGTTGCTAGCATGCTTTATTATTTTTGTAGCATGTTGAATATTAAGTTTGGGTCAGATTCAACAGTATATACATGAGTTACAGCAATTTCCTTTTGTATTTGTATTAATAGCATGCTTTAGCTCTTAGCTAAGTGTTGCTAGCATGTTTGTAGCATGTTGCTAGCCTATTTGCGACTTGTTAACGCTTTTCAATATGTTGCTAAGAGTCCGTAACAGTGTTAAACATGTCATTTCCTGTTGTCAGCAGGTGGCGCTATGACTATAACTGAATTTGGGCACTGACATGTGTTCAGGACCGGACTGTCATCAAACATGTGAAGTTTGAGGCAGATCGGACATCGTATGCCTGAGTTATAGCAACTTCCTTTTTCATGGCGAAACATCAAAGTTTGTCAGGTCGCCACGGACACGCCCATCGACGAAAACTCTAAAGCTTAGCAATTTAACATCGCAAAGGCCTTATGATGACAATCAGCAAATTTGAAGATGATCGGATAAAAACTGTAGGAGGAGTTCGTTAAAGTACGAGGCCTGAAAATGGCAAAAACTGCACAAAAATCGTACAGGAAATTCAATATAACGGACTTCCTGTTGGGTTTTGGATGTTGCACCAGGAGACTTTTTTGTAGGTATTGGTGTGTTACATATGTGTACCGAGTTTCGTACATGTACGTGAAACGTAGCTCGAGGCGCACTCCGTTGAAATTTTATAGGTGGCGCTATCGAGCCATTTTGCCACACCCACTTTTGAAAACCACATCAGATGTAAATTTTCGCCAGGTCTGATGCGTGTGCAAAGTTTCGTGAGTTTTTGGGCATGTTTAGGCCCTCAAAAAGACTTTTCATTTTGGAGAAGAAGAAGAAGAAGAATAATTAAAGCTGCAAGCAGCGATGGTAGGGCCCTCGCACTCGGGCTCACCGCCGATCGGTGGCGAATGGTGGGCACTATGCTATTAACACAGTAAATGTAGGAGGAATATGTCAAAGTCATTGATATGTGCCAATCTTCCTGCTGCCAGCTGGTGGCGCTATGCCTATAACTGAATATTGGCATGCAGATGTGTTCAGGCCGGCGCTTTTATCAAACATATGAAGTTTGGTGAAGATTGAACATGGCATGCTTGAGTGTAAGTCATGACATATCCTGCTACCAACAGGTGGCGCTATTACGAAATATTGGCTTTTAGATGTCTTCAGGCCAGGACTATTGGCAATCATGTCAAGTTTGGTGCAAATTGTACATTGCATTCTTAAGTTAGTGTAAAACAAGTAATTTGCTGTTGCCAGCTGGTGGCGCTATGACTATAACTAAATATTGGCATGTAGATATCTTCAGGTCAGGACTGTTATCAAACATGTGAAGTTTGGGGCTGATTGGACATTGCATGCCTGAGTTAGAGTAACTTCCTGTTTCATTGCATTAAGAGTATGCTTTAGCACTTAGCTAAATGTTGCTAACATGTTATAGCATGTTTATAGCATGTTGCTACCCTGTTTAACAGTTGTTGAATTTTTTTAAAATGTTGCTAGGCATCCACAACAGTATTAAACATGTGGCTTCCTGTTACCAGCTGGTGGCGCTATGACTATAACTGAATACGGGCATTGGCGTGTGTTTGGGCCAGGATTCTAATCAAACATGTTAAGTTTGGGGCTGATTGGACATTGTATGCCTGAGTTAGAGTAACTTCCTGTTTCATTGTATTATTAGCATGCTTTAACATATTAGCTAAGTGTTGCTAGCATGCTTTATTATTTTTGTAGCATGTTGAATATTAAGTTTGGGTCAGATTCAACATTATATACATGAGTTACAGCAATTTCCTTTTGTATTTGTATTAATAGCATGCTTTAGCTCTTAGCTAAGTGTTGCTAGCATGTTTTAGCATGTTTGTAGCATGTTGCTAGCCTATTTAAGATTTGTTAACGCTTTTCAATATGTTTCTAGGAGTCCGTAACAGTGTTAAACATGTCATTTCCTGTTGTCAGCAGGTGGCGCTATGACTATAACTGAATATGGGCACTGATGTGTGTTCAGGACCGGACTGTCATCAAACATGTGAAGTTTGAGGCAGATCGGACATCGTATGCCTGAGTTATAGCAACTTCCTTTTTCATGGCGAAACATCAAAGTTTGTCCGGCCGCCACGGACACGCCCTTCGACGAAAACTCTAAAGCTTCGCAATTTAACATCGCAAAGGCCTTATGATGACACTCAGCAAATTTGAAGATGATCGGATAAAAACTGTAGGAGGAGTTCGTTAAAGTATGAGGCCTGAAAATGGCAAAAATTGCACAAAAATCATACAGGAAATTCAATATAACGGACTTCCTGTTGGGTTTCGGATGTTGCACCAGGAGACTTTTTTGTAGGTATTGGTGTGTTACATATGTGTACCGAGTTTCGTACATGTACATGAAACGTAGCTCGAGGGGCACTCCGTTGAAATTTTATAGGTGGCGCTATCGAGCCATTTTGCCACACCCACTTTTGAAAACCATATCAGATGTAAATTTTCGCCAGGTCTGATGCGTGTGCAAAGTTTCGTGAGTTTTCGGGCATGTTTAGGCCCTCAAAAAGACTTTTCACTTTGGAGAAGAAGAAGAAGAAGAAGAATAATAAACGGAGCAATTCCAATAGGGTCCTCGCACTGTAGTGCTCGGGCCCTAATAAACGGAGCAATTCCAATAGGGTCCTCGCACTGTAGTGCTCGGGCCCTAATAATAATAATAATTAAAGCTGCAAGCAGCGATGAACGGGCCCTCGCACCCGGGCTCACCGCCGACCGGTGGCTTTAGTAAAAACAGCAAATGGTGGGTAGTATGCTTTTAATACAGTAAAAATAGGAGAAATATGTCAAAGTCACTTAAATGTGCCAAATTTCCTGCTGCCAGCTGGTGGCGCTATGCATATAACTGATTATTGGCATGTAGATGTGTTCAGGCCACCACTTTCATCAAACATATGAAGTTTGGTGCAGATTGACCTTGGTATGTTTGAGTTAGTGAAAGATATGATATATCCTGCTGCCAACAGGTGGCGCTATGATAATATCTGAATATTGGCCTTTAGGTGTCTTCAGGCCAGGACTCTTACCAAACCTGTGAAGTTTGAGGCAGATCGGACATTTTATGGCTGAGTTATAACAACTTCTATGTCCATGGCGAAACATCAAACTTTGTCAGGCCGCCACAGACACGCGCTTTAACGAAAACTCAAGATCTTCGCAATTTAACATGTTTAAGGCCTCTAGATCAGAATGACCAAATATAATGTTAATATCATTAAATCTCTAAGACGAGTTTGATACAAGTCATTTCCTGTTGCCAACAGGTGGCGCTGTGATTATAATAGAATGTTGGCCTTGAGATGTGTTCAGGCCAGGACTCTTATCGAATATGTGAAGTTTGAGGCAAATCGGACATTTTATGGCTGAGTTATAACAAGTTTTATATCCATGGCGAGACCTCGAAATTTGTCAGGCCGCCACGGACACGCCCTTCAACGAAAACTCAAGATCTTCGCAATTTAACATCGCTAAGGCCTTTATATTAGACTGACCGATTTTGGTGTTGATCTGTATAAATCTCTTGGAGGAGTTGGTTGTAGAGTACAGCATGACACTTCCTGTTGCCTGCAGGTGGTGCTATGACTATAACTGAATATGGGCATGTAGATGTCTTCAGGTCAGGATTGTTATCACACATGTGAAGTTTGGGACAGATCGGACATTTTATGCCTAAGTTATAGCAACTTCCTTTTTCATGGCGAAACATCGAAATTTGCGAGGCCGCCACGGACACGCCCTCCGATGAAAACTCTAGATCTTCACAATTTAACGTCACAAAGGGCTTTAGATTAGACTCACCAAATTTGGTGTTGATCGGAATAAATCTCTAGGAGGAGTTCGTTCAAGTATGACACCTGAAAATGGCAAAAATGACACAAATTTTGCTGAGAAAATTAATAATAACCGACTTCCTGTTGGGTTTCGGATTTTATCTCAAGAGGCTTTTTTGTAGGTATTGGTGTGTTACATGTGTGTACCGATTTTTGTGCATGTACGATAATCACAGCAGAATGCGCACACCGCGGAACGTGTAAAGGTGGCGCTATTGAGCCATTTTGCCACACCCACTTCTGCAACCCATATCAGACGTCCATTTTCGCCAGGTCTGATGTGTGTGCAAAGTTTCGTTAGTTTTCGGGTATGTTTAGGCCCTCAAAAATGCGATTCATTCCGGATAAGAAGAATAATAATAATAATAATTAAAGCTGCAAGCAGCGATGAACGGGCCCTCGCACACGGGCTCACCGCCGACCGGTGGCTTTTGGAACACAGCTAATGGTGGGCAGTATCCATTTAATCCGGTAAAAATAGGAAAAATTATGTCAAAGTCACTTAAATGTGCCAAATTTCCTGCTGCCAGCTGGTGGCGCTATGCCTATAACTGACTATTGGCATGTAGATGTGTTCAGGCTGGCACTTTCATCAAACATATGAAGTTTGGTGCAGATTGACCTTGGTATGTTTGAGTTAGTGAAAGATATGATATATCCTGCTGCCAACAGGTGGCGCTATGATAATATCTGAATATTGGCCTTTAGGTGTCTTCAGGCCAGGACTCTTACAAAACCTGTGAAGTTTGAGGCAGATCGGACATTTTATGGCTGAGTTATAACAACTTCTATGTACATGGCGAAACATCAAACTTTGTGACGCCGCCACGGACACGCCCTTTAACGAAAACTCAAGATCTTCACAATTTAACATCTCTAAGGCCTCTAGATCAGACTGAGCAAATATAAAGTTGATATCATTAAATCTCTAGGAGGAGTTTGCTACAAGTCATTTCCTGTTGCCAACAGGTGGCGCTGTGATTATAATAGAATATTGGCCTTCAGATTTGTTCAGGCCAGGACTCTTATCGAATATGTGAAGTTTGAGGCAAATCGGACATTTTATGGCTGAGTTATAACAAGTTTTACATCCATGGCGAGACCTCGAAATTTGTCAGGCCGCCACGGACACGCCCTTCAACGAAAACTCAAGATCTTCGCAAATAAACATCACTAAAGCCTTTATATTAGACTGACCGATTTTGGTGTTGATCTGTATAAATCTCTAGGAGGAGTTTGTTGCAGAGTACAGCATGACACTTCCTGTTGCCAGCAGGTGGCGCTATGACTATAACTGAATATGGACATATAGATGTCATCAGGTCAGGAGTGTTATCACACATGTGAAGTTTGGGGCAGATCGGACATTTTATGCCTGAGTTATAACAACTTCCTTTTTCATGGCGAAGCATCGAAATTTGTCAGGCCGCCACAGACACGCCCTCTGATGAAAACTCTAGATCTTCGCAATTTAACGTCTCAAAGGGCTTTAGATTAGACTCAGCAAATTTGGCGTTGATCCGAATAAATCTCTAGGAGGAGTTCGTTCAAGTATGACGCCTGAAAATGGCAAAAATGACACAAAATTTGCTGAGAAAATTAATAATAACCGACTTCCTGTTGGGTTTCGGATTTTATCTCAAGAGGCTTTTTTGTAGGTATTGGTGTGTTACATATGTGTACCGATTTTTGTGCATGTACGATAATCACAGCTGAATGCGCACACCGCGGAACGTGTAAAGGTGGCGCTATTGAGCCATTTTGCCACACCCACTTCTGCAACCCATATCAGACGTCCATTTTCGCCAGGTCTGATGTGTGTGCAAAGTTTCGTTAGTTTTCGGGTATGTTTAGGCCCTCAAAAATGCGATTCATTCCGGATAAGAATAATAATAATAAGAAACGGAGCAGATCCAATAGGGTCCTCACACCATCGGTGCTCGGGCCCTAATAATTAAAGCTGCAAGCAGCGATGAACGGGCCCTAGCACCCGGGCTCACCGCCGACCGGTGGCTTTAGGAAAACATCAAACGGTGGGCAGTATGCTTTTAATACAGTAAATGTAGGAAAAATAGATCAAAGTCACTTAAATGTGCCAAACTTCCTGCTGCCAGCTGGTGGCGCTATGCCTATAACTGATTATTGGCATGTAGATGTGTTCAGGCCAGCACTTTCATCAAACATATGACGTTTGGTGCAGATCGACCTTGGTATGTTTGAGTTAGTGAAAGATATGATATATCCTGCTGCCAACAGGTGGCGCTATGATAATATTTGAATATTGGCCTTTAGATGTCTTCAGGCCAGGACTCTTACCAAACCTGTGAAGTTTGAGGCAGATCAGATATTTTATGGCTGAGTTATAACAACTTCTATGTCCATGGCGAAACGTCAAATTTTGTCAGGCCACCACGGACACGCCCTTTGACGAAAACTCAAGATCTTCGCAATTTAACATCTCTAAGGCCTCTAGATCAGACTGACCAAATATAATGTTGATATCATTAAATCTCTAGGAGGAGTTTGATACAAGTCATTTCCTGTTGCCAACAGGTGGCGCTGTGATTATAATAGAATATTGGCCTTCAGATGTGTTCAGGCCAGGACTCTTATCGAATATGTGAAGTTTGAGGCTAATTGGACATTTTATGGCTGAGTTATAACAAGTTTTATATCCATGGCGAGAACTCGAAATTTGTCAGGCCGCCATGGACACGCCCTTCAACGAAAACTCAGGATCTTCGCAATTTAACATCACTAAAGCCTTTATATTAGACTGACCGATTTTGGTGTTGATCTGTATAAATTTCTAGGAGGAGTTTGTTGCAGAGTACAACATGACACTTCCTGTTGCCAGCAGGTGGCGCTATGACTATAACTGAATATGGGCATGTAGATGTCTTCAGGTCAGGAGTGTTATCACACATGTGAAGTTTGGGACAGATCGGACATTTTATGCCTAAGTTATAGCAACTTCCTTTTTCATGGCGAAACATCGAAATTTGCGAGGCCGCCACGGACACGCCCTCCGATGAAAACTCTAGATCTTCGCAATTTAACGTCTCAAAGGGCTTTAGATTAGACTCAGCAAATTTGGCGTTGATCCGAATAAATCTCTAGGAGGAGTTCGTTCAAGTATGACGCCTGAAAATGGCAAAAATGACACAAAATTTGCTGAGAAAATTAATAATAACCGACTTCCTGTTGGGTTTCGGATTTTATCTCAAGAGGCTTTTTTGTAGGTATTGGTGTGTTACATATGTGTACCGATTTTTGTGCATGTACGATAATCACAGCTGAATGCGCACACCGCGGAACGTGTAAAGGTGGCGCTATTGAGCCATTTTGCCACACCCACTTCTGCAACCCATATCAGACGTCCATTTTCGCCAGGTCTGATGTGTGTGCAAAGTTTCGTTAGTTTTCGGGTATGTTTAGGCCCTCAAAAATGCGATTCATTCCGGATAAGAATAATAATAATAAGAAACGGAGCAGATCCAATAGGGTCCTCACACCATCGGTGCTCGGGCCCTAATAATTAAAGCTGCAAGCAGCGATGAACGGGCCCTAGCACCCGGGCTCACCGCCGACCGGTGGCTTTAGGAAAACATCAAACGGTGGGCAGTATGCTTTTAATACAGTAAATGTAGGAAAAATAGATCAAAGTCACTTAAATGTGCCAAACTTCCTGCTGCCAGCTGGTGGCGGTATGCCTATAACTGATTATTGGCATGTAGATGTGTTCAGGCCAGCACTTTCATCAAACATATGACGTTTGGTGCAGATCGACCTTGGTATGTTTGAGTTAGTGAAAGATATGATATATCCTGCTGCCAACAGGTGGCGCTATGATAATATTTGAATATTGGCCTTTAGATGTCTTCAGGCCAGGACTCTTACCAAACCTGTGAAGTTTGAGGCAGATCAGATATTTTATGGCTGAGTTATAACAACTTCTATGTCCATGGCGAAACGTCAAATTTTGTCAGGCCACCACGGACACGCCCTTTGACGAAAACTCAAGATCTTCGCAATTTAACATCTCTAAGGCCTCTAGATCAGACTGACCAAATATAATGTTGATATCATTAAATCTCTAGGAGGAGTTTGATACAAGTCATTTCCTGTTGCCAACAGGTGGCGCTGTGATTATAATAGAATATTGGCCTTCAGATGTGTTCAGGCCAGGACTCTTATCGAATATGTGAAGTTTGAGGCTAATTGGACATTTTATGGCTGAGTTATAACAAGTTTTATATCCATGGCGAGAACTCGAAATTTGTCAGGCCGCCATGGACACGCCCTTCAACGAAAACTCAGGATCTTCGCAATTTAACATCACTAAAGCCTTTATATTAGACTGACCGATTTTGGTGTTGATCTGTATAAATTTCTAGGAGGAGTTTGTTGCAGAGTACAACATGACACTTCCTGTTGCCAGCAGGTGGCGCTATGACTATAACTGAATATGGGCATGTAGATGTCTTCAGGTCAGGAGTGTTATCACACATGTGAAGTTTGGGACAGATCGGACATTTTATGCCTAAGTTATAGCAACTTCCTTTTTCATGGCGAAACATCGAAATTTGCGAGGCCGCCACGGACACGCCCTCCGATGAAAACTCTAGATCTTCACAATTTAACGTCACAAAGGGCTTTAGATTAGACTCACCAAATTTGGTGTTGATCGGAATAAATCTCTAGGAGGAGTTCGTTCAAGTATGACACCTGAAAATGGCAAAAATGACACAAATTTTGCTGAGAAAATTAATAATAACCGACTTCCTGTTGGGTTTCGGATTTTATCTCAAGAGGCTTTTTTGTAGGTATTGGTGTGTTACATATGTGTACCGATTTTTGTGCATGTACGATAATCACAGCTGAATGCGCACACCGCGGAATGTGTAAAGGTGGCGCTATTGAGCCATTTTGCCACACCCACTTCTGCAACCCATATCAGATGTCCATTTTCGCCAGGTCTGATGTGTGTGCAAAGTTTTGTTAGTTTTCGGGTATGTTTAGGCCCTCAAAAATGCGATTCATTCCGGATAAGAATAATAATAATAATAATAATAATAATAATAATTAAAGCTGCAAGCAGCGATGGTAGGGCCCTCGCACTCGGGCTCACCGCCGATCGTTGGCGAATGGTGGGCACTATGCTATTAACACAGAAAATGTAGGAGGAATATGTCAAAGTCATTGATATGTGCCAATCTTCCTTCTGCCAGCTGGTGGCGCTATGCCTATAACTGAATATTGGCATGCAGATGTGTTCAGGCCAGTGCTTTTATCAAACATATGAAGTTTGGTGAAGCTTGAACATGGCATGCTTGAGTGTAAGTCATGACATATCCTGCTGCCAACAGGTGGCGCTATTACAAAATATTGGCTTTTAGATGTCTTCAGGCCAGGAGTATTGGCAAACATGTCAAGTTTGGTGCAAATTGTACATTGCATGCTTAAGTTAGTGTAAAACAAGTAATTTGCTGTTGCCAGCTGGTGGCGCTATGACTATAACTAAATATTGGCATGTAAATGTATTCAGGCCAGGACTCTTATCAAACATATTAAGTTTGGGGCTGATTGGACATTGCATGCCTGAGTTACAGTAACTTCCTGTTTCATTGCATTAAGAGTATGCTTTAGCACTTAGCTAAATGTTGCTAACATGTTATAGCATGTTTCTAGCATGTTGCTACCCTGTTTAACAGTTGTTGAATTTTTTTTAAATGTTGCTAGGCATCCACAACAGTATTAAACATGTGGCTTCCTGTTACCAGCTGGTGGCGCTATGACTATAACTGAATACGGGCATGGGCGTGTGTTTAGGCCAGGATTCTTATCAAACATGTTAAGTTTGGGGCTGATTGGACATTGTATGCCTGAGTTAGAGTAACTTCCTGTTTAATTGTATTATTAGCATGCTTTAGCATATTAGCTAAGTGTTGCTAGCATGCTTTATTATTTTTGTAGCATGTTGAATATTAAGTTTGGGTCAGATTCAACAGTATATACATGAGTTACAGCAATTTACTTTTGTATTTTTATTATAGCATGCTTTAGCTCTTAGCTAAGTGTTGCTAGCATGTTTTAGCATGTTTGTAGCATGTTGCTAGCCTATTTACGACTTGTTAACGCTTTTCAATATGTTGCTAAGAGTCCGTAACAGTGTTAAACATGCCATTTCCTGTTGTCAGCAGGTGGCGCTATGACTATAACTGAATTTGGGCACTGACATGTGTTCAAGACCAGACTGTCATCAAACATGTGAAGTTTGAGGCAGATCGGACATCGTATGCCTGAGTTATAGCAACTTCCTTTTTCATGGCGAAACATCAAAGTTTGTCAGGCCGCCACGGACACGCCCATCGACGAAAACTCTAAAGCTTCGCAATTTAACATCGCAAAGGCCTTATGATGACACTCAGCAAATTTGAAGATGATCTGATAAAAACTGTAGGAGGAGTTCGTTAAAGTACGAGGCCTGAAAATGGCAAAAACTGCACAAAAATCGTACAGGAAATTCAATATAACGGACTTCCTGTTGGGTTTCGGATGTTGCACCAGGAGACTTTTTTGTAGGTATTGGTGTGTTACATATGTGTACCGAGTTTCGTACATGTACGTGAAACGTAGCTCGAGGCGCACTCCGTTGAAATTTTATAGGTGGCGCTATCGAGCCATTTTGCCACACCCACTTTTGAAAACCATATCAGATGTAACTTTTCGCCAGGTCTGATGCATGTGCAAAGTTTCGTGAGTTTTCGGGCATGTTTAGGCCCTCAAAAAGACTTTTCATTTTGGAGAAGAAGAAGAATAATAATTAAAGCTGCAAGCAGCGATGGTAGGGCCCTCGCACTCGGGCTCACCGCTGATCGGTGGCGAATGGTGGGCACTATGCTATTAGCACAGTAAATGTAGGAGGAATATGTCAAAGTCATTGATATGTGCCTATCTTCCTGCTGCCAGCTGGTGGCGCTATGCCTATAACTGAATATTGGCATGCAGATGTCTTCAGGCCAGCGCTTTTATCAAACATATGAAGTTTGGTGAAGATTGAACATGGCATGCTTGAGTGTAATTCATGACATATCCTGCTGCCAACAGGTGGTGCTATTACGAAATATTGGCTTTTAGATGTCTTCAGGCCAGGACTATTGGCAAACATGTCAAGTTTTGTGCAAATTGTACATTGCATGTTTAAGTTAGTGTAAAACAAGTAATTTGCTGTTGCCAGCTGGTGGCGCTATGACTATAACTGAATATTGGCATGTAAATGTATTCAGGCCAGGACTCTTATCAAACATATTAAGTTTGGGGCTGATTGGACATTGCATGCCTGAGTTACAGTAACTTCCTGTTTCATTGCATTAAGAGTATGCTTTAGCACTTAGCTAAATGTTGCTAACATGTTTCTAGCATGTTGCTACCCTATTTAACACTTGTTGATATTTTTAAAATGTTGCTGGGCATCCACATCGGTATTAAACATGTGACTTCCTGTTGCCAGCAGGTGGCACTATGACTATAACTGAATATAGGCATGGGCTTGTGTTCAGACTAGGACTCTTATCAAACATATTAAGCTTGGGTCAGATTGGACATTGTATGCATGAGTTACACTTATTTTTCTTTGTATTAATATCATGCTTTAGCTCTTAGCTAAGTGTTGTTATCATGTTTTAACATGATTCTAGCATGATGCTAGCCTATTTAAAACTTGCTAACGCTTTTTAATATGTTGCTAGGAGTCCGTAACACCATTAAACGTCACTTCCTGTTGTCAGCAGGTGGCGCTGTGACTATAACTGAATATGGGCATGTATATATCTTCAGGCCAGGAGTCTTATCAAACATGTGAAGTTTGGGGCTGATTGGACATTGCATGCCTGAGTTACAGTAACTTCCTGTTTTATATCTTTAACAACATGCTTTAGCACTAAGTAAGTGTTGCTAGCATGTTTGAGTATGTTTTAAACTAGTTTAGCACTCAATGGCTTTTTTAGTGTGTTGCTAATAGTGTGTCACAGTGTTAAACATGTCACTTCCTGTTGACAGTAGGTGGCGCTATGACTATAACTGAATATTGACATGTAGATATCTTCAGGTCAGGACTGTTATCAAACATGTGAAGTTTGGGGCTGATTGGACATTGCATGCCTGAGTTACAGTAACTTCCTGTTTCATTGCATTAAGAGTATGCTTTAGCACTTAGCTAAATGTTGCTAACATGTTATAGCATGTTTCTAGCATGTTGCTACCCTGTTTAACACTTGTTGATATTTTTAAAATTTTGGTAGGCATCCACAAGAGTATTGAACATGTGGCTTCCTGTTACCAGCTGGTGGCGCTATGACTATAACTGAATAAGGGCATGGGCGTGTGTTCAGGCCAAGCCTCTTATCAAACATGTGAAGTTTGGGGCTGATTGGACATTGTATGCCTGAGTTAGAGTAACTTCCTGTTTCATTGTATTATTAGCATGCTTTAGCATATTAGCTAAGTGTTGCTAGCATGCTTTACTATGTTTGTAGCATGTTGAATATTAAGTTTGGGTCAGATTTGACATTATATGCATGAGTTACAGCAATTTCCTTTTGTATTTGTATTATTAGCATGCTTTAGCATATTAGCTAAGTGTTGCTAGCATGTTTCTAGCATGTTGCTAGCCTATTTAAGACTTGTTAAGGCTTTTCAATATGTTGCTAAGAGTCCGTAACAATGTTAAACATGTCACTTCCTGTTGTCAGCAGGTGGCGCTATGACTATAACTGAATATGGGCACTGACGTGTGTTCAGGACCAGACTGTTATCAAACATGTGAAGTTTGAGGCAGATCGGACATTTTATGCCTGAGTTATAGCAACTTCCTTTTTCATGGCGAAACATCAAAGTTTGTCCGGCCGCCACGGACACGCCCTTTGACGAAAACTCTAAAGCTTCGCAATTTAACATCGCAAAGGCCTTATGAACACACTCAGCAAATTTGAAGATGATCGGATAAAAACTGTAGGAGGAGTTCGTTAAAGTACGAGGCATGAAAATGGCAAAAACTGCACAAAAATCGTACAGGAAATTCAATATAACAGACTTCCTGTTGGGTTTCGGATGTTGCACCAGGAGACTTTTTTGTAGGTATTGGTGTGTTACATGTGTGTACCGAGTTTCGTACATGTACGTGAAACGTAGCTCGAGGCGCACTCCGTTGAAATTTTATAGGTGGCGCTATCGAGCCATTTTGGCACACCCACTTCTGAAAACCATATCAGATGTAAATTTTCGCCAGGTCTGATGCGTGTGCAAAGTTTCGTGAGTTTTCGGGCATGTTTAGGCCCTCAAAAAGACTTTTCATTTTGGAGAAGAAGAAGAATAATAATTAAAGCTGCAAGCAGCGATGGTAGGGCCCTCGCACTCGGGCTCACCGCCGATCGGTGGCGAATGGTGGGCACTATGCTATTAACACAGAAAATGTAGGAGGAATATGTCAAAGTCATTGATATGTGCCAATCTTCCTTCTGCCAGCTGGTGGCGCTATGCCTATAACTGAATATTGGCATGCAGATGTGTTCAGGCCAGTGCTTTAATCAAACATCTGAAGTTTGGTGAAGCTTGAACATGGCATGCTTGAGTGTAAGTCATGACATATCCTGCTGCCAACAGGTGGCGCTATTACAAAATATTGGCTTTTAGATGTCTTCAGGCCAGGACTATTGGCAAACATGTCAAGTTTGGTGCAAATTGTACATTGCATGCTTAAGTTAGTGTAAAACAAGTAATTTGCTGTTGCCAGCTGGTGGCGCTATGACTATAACTGAATATTGGCATGTAAATGTATTCAGGCCAAGACTTATCAAACATATTAAGTTTGGGGCTGATTGGACATTGCATGCCTGAGTTACAGTAACTTCCTCTTTCATTGCATTAAGAGTATGCTTTAGCACTTAGCTAAATGTTGCTAACATGTTTCTAGCATGTTGCTACCCTATTTAACACTTGTTGATATTTTTAAAATGTTGCTTGGCATCCACAACAGTATTAAACATGTGACTTCCTGTTGCCAGCAGGTGGCACTATCACTATAACTGAATATGGGCATGGGCTTGTGTTCAGACCAGGACTCTTATCAAACATATTAAGCTTGGGTCAGATTGGACATTGTATGCATGAGTTACACTTATTTTTCTTTGTATTAATATCATGCTTTAGCTCTCAGCTAAGTGTTGCTAGCATGTTTTAACATGATTCTAGCATGATGCTAGCCTATTTAAAACTTGCTGACGCTTTTTATTATGTTGCTAGGAGTCCGTTACACCATTAAAGTCACTTCCTGTTGTCAGCAGGTGGCGCTGTGACTATAACTGAATATGGGCATGTATATATCTTCAGGCCAGGACTCTTATCAAACGTGAAGTTTGGGGCTGATTGGACATTGCATGTCTGAGTTACAGTAACTTCCTGTTTTATGTCTTTAACAACATGCTTTAGCACTAAGTAAGTGTTGCGAGCATGTTTGAGTATGTTTTAAACTAGTTTAGCACTCAATGGCTTTTTTAGTGTGTTGCTAATAGTGTGTCACAGTGTTAAACATGTCACTTCCTGTTGACAGTAGGTGGCGCTATAACTATAACTGAATATTGGCATGTAGATATCTTCAGGCCAGGACTGTTATCAAACATGTGAAGTTTGGGGCTGATTGGACATTGCATGCCTGAGTTACAGTAACTTCCTGTTTCATTGCATTAAGAGTATGCTTTAGCACTTAGCTAAATGTTGCTAACATGTTATAGCATGTTTCTAGCATGTTGCTACCCTGTTTAACAGTTGTTGAATTTTTTTAAAATGTTGCTAGGCATCCACAACAGTATTAAACATGTGGCTTCCTGTTACCAGCAGGTGGCACTATCACTATAACTGAATATGGGCATGGGCTTGTGTTCAGACCAGGACTCTTATCAAACATATTAAGCTTGGGTCAGATTGGACATTGTATGCATGAGTTACACTTATTTTTCTTTGTATTAATATCATGCTTTAGCTCTCAGCTAAGTGTTGCTAGCATGTTTTAACATGATTCTAGCATGATGCTAGCCTATTTAAAACTTGCTGACGCTTTTTATTATGTTGCTAGGAGTCCGTTACACCATTAAAGTCACTTCCTGTTGTCAGCAGGTGGCGCTGTGACTATAACTGAATATGGGCATGTATATATCTTCAGGCCAGGACTCTTATCAAACGTGAAGTTTGGGGCTGATTGGACATTGCATGTCTGAGTTACAGTAACTTCCTGTTTTATGTCTTTAACAACATGCTTTAGCACTAAGTAAGTGTTGCTAGCATGTTTGAGTACGTTTTAAACTAGTTTAGCACTCAATGGCTTTTTTAGTGTGTTGCTAATAGTGTGTCACAGTGTTAAACATGTCACTTCCTCTTGACAGTAGGTGGCGCTATAACTATAACTGAATATTGGCATGTAGATATCTTCAGGCCAGGACTGTTATCAAACATGTGAAGTTTGGGGCTGATTGGACATTGCATGCCTGAGTTACAGTAACTTCCTGTTTCATTGCATTAAGAGTATGCTTTAGCACTTAGCTAAATGTTGCTAACATGTTATAGCATGTTTCTAGCATGTTGCTACCCTGTTTAACAGTTGTTGAATTTTTTTAAAATGTTGCTAGGCATCCACAACAGTATTAAACATGTGGCTTCCTGTTACCAGCTGGTGGCGCTATGACTATAACTGAATACGGGCATGGGCATGTGTTTAGGCCAGGATTCTTATCAAACATGTTAAGTTTGGGGCTGATTGGACATTGTATGCCTGAGTTAGAGTAACTTCCTGTTTCATTGTATTATTAGCATGCTTTAGCATATTAGCTAAGTGTTGCTAGCATGCTTTATTATTTTTGTAGCATGTTGAATATTAAGTTTGGGTCAGATTCAACATTATATAAATGAGTTACAGCAATTTCCTTTTGTATTTGTATTAATAGCATGCTTTAGCTCTTAGCTAAGTGTTGCTAGCATGTTTTAGCATGTTTGTAGCATGTTGCTAGCCTATTTAAGACTTGTTAACGCTTTTCAATATGTTTCTAGGAGTCCGTAACAGTGTTAAACATGTCATTTCCTGTTGTCAGCAGCTGGCGCTATGACTATAACTGAATATGGGCACTGACGTGTGTTCAGGACCGGACTGTCATCAAACATGTGAAGTTTGAGGCAGATCGGACATCGTATGCCTGAGTTATAGCAACTTCCTTTTTCATGGCGAAACATCAAAGTTTGTCCGGCCGCCACGGACACGCCCTTCGACGAAAACTCTAAAGCTTCGCAATTTAACATCGCAAAGGCCTTATGATGACACTCAGCAAATTTGAAGATGATCAGATAAAAACTGTAGGAGGAGTTCGTTAAAGTATGAGGCCTGAAAATGGCAAAAACTGCACAAAAATCGTACAGGAAATTCAATATAACGGACTTCCTGTTGGGTTTCGGATGTTGCACCAGGAGACTTTTTTGTAGGTATTGGTGTGTTACATATGTGTACCGAGTTTCGTACATGTACGTGAAACGTAGCTCGAGGGGCACTCCGTTGAAATTTTATAGGTGGCGCTATCGAGCCATTTTGCCACACCCACTTTTGAAAACCATATCAGATGTAAATTTTCGCCAGGTCTGATGCGTGTGCAAAGTTTCGTGAGTTTTCGGGCATGTTTAGGCCCTCAAAAAGACTTTTCATTTTGGAGAAGAAGAAGAAGAAGAATAATAAACGGAGCAATTCCAATAGGGTCCTCGCACTGTAGTGCTCGGGCCCTAATTAAAGCTGCAAGCAGCGATGAACGGGCCCTCGCACACGGGCTCACCGCCGACCGGTGGCTTTAGGAACACAGCAAATGGTGGGTAGTATGCTTTTAATACAGTAAAAATAGGAGAAATATGTCAAAGTCACTTAAATGTGCCAAATTTCCTGCTGCCAGCTGGTGGCGCTATGCCTATAACTGATTATTGGCATGTAGATGTGTTCAGGCCACCACTTTCATCAAACATATGAAGTTTGGTGCAGATTGACCTTGGTATGTTTGAGTTAGTGAAAGATATGATATATCTTGCTGCCAACAGGTGGCGCTATGATAATATCTGAATACTGGCCTTTAGGTGTCTTCAGGCCAGGACTCTTACCAAACCTGTGAAGTTTGAGGCAGATCGGACATTTTATGGCTGAGTTATAACAACTTCTATGTCCATGGCGAAACATCAAACTTTGTCACGCCGCCACAGACACGCCCTTTAACGAAAACTCAAGATCTTCGCAATTTAAAATCTCTAAGGCCTCTACATTAGACTGACCAAATATAATGTTGATATCATTAAATCTCTAGGAGGAGTTTGATATAAGTCATTTCCTGTTGCCAACAAGTGGCGCTGTGATTATAATAGAATATTGGCATTCAGATGTGTTCAGGCCAGGACTCTTATCGAACATGTGAAGTTTGAGGCAAATCGGACATTTTATGGCTGAGTTATAACAAGTTTTATATCCATGGCGAGACCTCGAAATTTGTCAGGCCGCCACAGACACGCCCTTCAACGAAAACTCAAGATCTTCGCAATTTAACATCGCTAAAGCCTTTTTATTAGACTGACCGATTTTGGTGTTGATCTGATTAAATCTCTTGGAGGAGTTTGTTGCAGAGTACAGCATGACACTTCCTGTTGCCAGCAGGTGGCGCTATGAGTAAAACTGAATATGGGCATGTAGATGTCATCAGGTCAGGAGTGTTATCACACATGTGAAGTTTGGGACAGATCGGACATTGTATGCCTGAGTTATAGCAACTTCCTTTTTCATGGCGAAACATCGAAATTTGCGAGGCCGCCATGGACACGCCCTTCGATGAAAACTCTAGATCCTCACAATTTAACGTCACAAAGGGCTTTAGACTAGACTCAACAAATTTGGCATTGATCCGAATAAATCTCTAGGAGGAGTTCGTTCAAGTACGACGCCTGAAAATGGCAAAAATGACACAAATTTTGTTGAGAATATTAATATTAACCGACTTCCTGTTGGGTTCCGGATTTTGCTCCAAGAGGCTTTTTTGTAGGTATTGGTGTGTTACATGTGTGTACCGATTTTCGTGCATGTACGTGAATCACAGCTGAAAGCGCACACCGCTGAACGTCTAAAGGTGGCGCTGTCGAGCCATTTTGCCACACCCACTTCTGAAACCCAAATCAGACGTAAATTTTCGCCAGGTTTGGTGTGTGTGCAAAGTTTTGTGAGTTTTCGGGAATGTTTAGGTCCTCTAAAATGCGATTCACTTTGGAGAAGAATAATAATAATAATAATTAAAGCTGCAAGCAGCGATGAACGGGCCCTCGCACACGGGCTCACCGCCGACCGGTGGCTTTAGGAACACAGCTAATGGTGGGCAGTATGCTTTTAATACAGTAAAAATAGGAGAAATATGTCAAAGTCACTTAAATGTGCCAAATTTCCTGCTTCCAGCTGGTGGCGCTATGCCTATAACTGATTATTGGCATGTAGATGTGTTCAGGCTGGCACTTTCATCAAACATATAAAGTTTGGTGCAGATTGACCTTGGTATGTTTGAGTTAGTGAAATATATGATATATCCTGCTGCCAACAGGTGGCGCTATGATAATATCTGAATATTGGCCTTTAGGTGTCTTCAGGCCAGGACTCTTACAAAACCTGTGAAGTTTGAGGCAGATCGGACATTTTATGGCTGAGTTATAACAACTTCTATGTCCATGGCGAAACATCAAACTTTGTGACGCCGCCACGGACACGCCCTTTAACGAAAACTCAAGATCTTCGCAATTTAACATCTCTAAGGCCTCTAAATCAGACTGACCAAATATAATATTGATATCATTAAATCTCTAGGAGGAGTTTGATACAAGTCATTTCCTGTTGCCAACAGGTGGCGCTGTGATTATAATAGAATATTGGCCTTCAGATGTGTTCAGGCCAGGACTCTTATCGAATATGTGAAGTTTTAGGCAAATCGGACATTTTATGGCTGAGTTATAACAAGTTTTATATACATGGCGAGACCTCGAAATTTGACAGGCTGCCACGGACACGCCCTTCAACGAAAACTCAAGATCTTCGCAATTTAACATCACTAAAGCCTTTTTATTAGACTGACCGATTTTGGTGTTGATCTGTATAAATCTCTAGTAGGAGTTTGTTGTAGAGTACAGCATGACACTTCCTGTTGCCAGCAGGTGGCGCAATGACTATAACTGAATATGGGCATGTAGATGTCTTCAGATCAGGAGTGTTGTCACACATGTGAAGTTTGGGACAGATCGGACATTTTATGCCTAAGTTATTGCAACTTCCTTTTTCATGGCGAAACATCGAAATTTGCGAGGCCGCCACGGACACGCCCTCCGACAAAAACTCGAGATCTTCGCAATTTAACGTCACAAAGGGCTTTAGATCGGACTCACCAAATTCGGCATTTATCCGAATCAATCTCTATGAGGAGTTCGTTCAAGTACGAAGCCTGAAATGGGCAAAAATGACACAAATTTTGCTGAGAAAATTAAAAATAACCGACTTCCTGTTGGGTGTCAAATTTTGCTCCAAGAGGCTTTTTTGTAGGTATTGGTGTGTTACATGTGTGTAACGATTTTCGTGCAGGTACGTGAATCACAGCTGAATGCGCACACCGCGGAACGTGTAAAGGTGGCGCTGTCGAGCCATTTTGCCACACCCATCTCTGAAACCCATATCAGATGTACATTTTCGCCAGGTTTGATGTGTGTGCAAAGTTTCATGAGTTTTCGGGTATGTTTAGGCCCTCAAAAATGCGATTCATTTTGAGAATAATAATAATAACAATAAACGGAGCAATTCCAATAGGGTCCTCACACCATCGGTGCTCGGGCCCTAATAATAATAATAATAAACGGAGCAGATTCAATAGGGTCCTCACACCATCGGTGCTCGGGCCCTAATAAACGGAGCAATTCCAATAGGGTCCTCGCACTGCAGTGCTCGGGCCCTAATTAAAGTTGCAAGCAGCGATGGTAGGGCCCTCGCACTCGGGCTCACCGCCGATCGGTGGCGAATGGTGGGCACTATGCTATTAACACAGAAAATGTAGGAGGAATATGTCAAAGTCATTGATATGTGCCAATCTTCCTTCTGCCAGCTGGTGGCGCTATGCCTATAACTGAATATTGGCATGCAGATGTGTTCAGGCCAGTGCTTTCATCAAACATATGAAGTTTGGTGAAGCTTGAACATGGCATGCTTGAGTGTAAGTCATGACATATCCTGCTGCCAACAGGTGGCGCTATTACAAAATATTGGCTTTTAGATGTCTTCAGGCCAGGACTATTGGCAAACATGTCAAGTTTGGTGCAAATTGTACATTGCATGCTTAAGTTAGTGTAAAACAAGTAATTTGCTGTTGCCAGCTGGTGGCGCTATGACTATAACTAAATATTGGCATGTAAATGTATTCAGGCCAAGACTCTTATCAAACATATTAAGTTTGGGGCTGATTGGACATTGCATGCCTGAGTTACAGTAACTTCCTGTTTCATTGCATTAAGAGTATGCTTTAGCACTTAGCTAAATGTTGCTAACATGTTTCTAGCATGTTGCTACCCTATTTAACACTTGTTGATATTTTTAAAATGTTGCTGGGCATCCACAACAGTATTAAACATGTGACTTCCTGTTGCCAGCAGGTGGCACTATCACTATAACTGAATATGGGCATGGGCTTGTGTTCAGACCAGGACTCTTATCAAACATATTAAGCTTGGGTCAGGTTGGACATTGTATGCATGAGTTACACTTATTTTTCTTTGTATTAATATCATGCTTTAGCTCTCAGCTAAGTGTTGCTAGCATGTTTTAACATGATTCTAGCATGATGCTAGCCTATTTAAAACTTGCTGACGCTTTTTATTATGTTGCTAGGAGTCCGTAACACCATTAAACGTCACTTCCTGTTGTCAGCAGGTGGCGCTGTGACTATAACTGAATATGGGCATGTATATATCTTCAGGCCAGGACTCTTATCAAACATGAAGTTTGGGGCTGATTGGACATTGCATGTCTGAGTTACAGTAACTTCCTGTTTTATGTCTTTAACAACATGCTTTAGCACTAAGTAAGTGTTGCTAGCATGTTTGAGTACGTTTTAAACTAGTTTAGCACTCAATGGCTTTTTTAGTGTGTTGCTAATAGTGTGTCACAGTGTGAAACATGTCACTTCCTGTTGACAGTAGGTGGCGCTATAACTATAACTGAATATTGGCATGTAGATATCTTCAGGCCAGGACTGTTATCAAACATGTGAAGTTTGGGGCTGATTGGACATTGCATGCCTGAGTTACAGTAACTTCCTGTTTCATTGCATTAAGAGTATGCTTTAGCACTGAGCTAAATGTTGCTAACATGTTATAGCATGTTTCTAGCATGTTGCTGCCCTGTTTAACAGTTGTTGAATTTTTTTAAAATGTTGCTAGGCATCCACAACAGTATTAAACATGTGGCTTCCTGTTACCAGCTGGTGGCGCTATGACTATAACTGAATACGGGCATGGGCGTGTGTTTAGGCCAGGATTCTTATCAAACATGTTAAGTTTGGGGCTGATTGGACATTGTATGCCTGAGTTAGAGTAACTTCCTGTTTCATTGTATTATTAGCATGCTTTAGCATATTAGCTAAGTGTTGCTAGCATGCTTTATTATTTTTGTAGCATGTTGAATATTAAGTTTGGGTCAGATTCAACATTATATACACGAGAAACAGCAATTTCCTTTTGTATTTGTGTTAATAGCATGCTTTAGCTCTTAGCTAAGTGTTGCTAGCATGTTTTAGCATGTTTGTAGCATGTTGCTAGCCTATTTAAGACTTGTTAACGCTTTTCAATATGTTTCTAGGAGTCCGTAACAGTGTTAAACATGTCATTTCCTGTTGTCAGCAGGTGGCGCTATGACTATAACTGAATATGGGCACTGACGTGTGTTCAGGACCGGACTGTCATCAAACATGTGAAGTTTGAGGCAGATCGGACATTGTATGCCTGAGTTATAGCAACTTTCTTTTTCATGGGGAAACATCAAAGTTTGTCCGGCCGCCACGGACACGCCCTTCGACGAAAACTCTAAAGCTTCGCAATTTAACATCGCAAAGGCCTTATGATGACACTCAGCAAATTTGAAGATGATCGGATAAAAACTGTAGGAGGAGTTCGTTAAAGTACGAGGCCTGAAAATGGCAAAAACTGCACAAAAATCGTACAGGAAATTCAATATAACGGACTTCCTGTTGGGTTTCGGATGTTGCACCAGGAGACTTTTTTGTAGGTGCTGGTGTGTTACATATGTGTACCGAGTTTCGTACATGTACGTGAAACGCAGCTCGAGGCGCACTCCGTTGAAATTTTATAGGTGGCGCTATCGAGCCATTTTGGCACACCCACTTCTGAAAACCATATCAGATGTAAATTTTCGCCAGTTCTGATGCGTGTGCAAAGTTTGGTGAGTTTTCGGGCATGTTTAGGCCCTCAAAAAGACTTTTCATTTTGGAGAAGAAGAAGAATCAGAAGAAGAAGAATAATTAAAGCTGCAAGCAGCGATGAACGGGCCCTCGCACACGGGCTCACCGCCGACCGGTGGCTTTAGGAACACAGCAAACGGTGGGCACTATGCTTTTAATACAGTAAATGTAGGAAAAATAGATCAAAGTCACTTAAATGTGCCAAACTTCCTGCTGCCAGCTGGTGGCGCTATGCCTATAACTGATTATTGGCATGTAGATGTGTTCAGGCCAGCACTTTGATCAAACATATGAAGTTTGGTGCAGATTGACCTTGGTATGTGTGAGTTAGTGCAAGATATGATATATCCTGCTGCCAATAGGTGGCGCTATAATAATATCTGTATATTGGCCTTTAGATGTCTTCAGGCCAGGACTTTTACCAAACATGTGAAGTTTGAGGCAGATCGGACATTTTATGGCTGAGTTATAACAACTTTTATGTCCATGGCGAAACATCAAACTTTGTCAGGCCGCCATGGACACGCCCTTTAACGAAAACTCAAGATCTTCACAATTTAACATCTCTAAGGCCTCGAGATCAGACTGACCAAATATAATGTTGATATCATTAAATCTCTAGGAGGAGTTTGGTACAAGTCATTTCCTATTGCCAACAGGTGGCGCTGTGATTATAATAGAATATAGGCCTTCAGATTGGTTCAGGCCAGGACTCTTATCGAACATGTGAAGTTTGAGGCAAATCGGACATTTTATGGCTGAGTTATAACAAGTTTTATATCCATGGCGAGACCACGAAATTTGCCAGGTCGCCACGGACACACCCTTCAACGAAAACTCAAGATCTTCGCAATTTAACATCATTAAGGCCTTTATATTA
>NC_133374.1:45638970-45743153 GCF_049309525.1 Garra rufa | reverse complement strand
AATATAGGCCTTCAGATGTATTCAGGCCAGGACTCTTATCGAATATGTGAAGTCTGAGGCAAATCGGACATTTTATGGCTGAGTTATAACAAGTTTTATATCCATGGCGAGACCTCGAAATTTGTCAGGCCGCCACGGACACGCCCTTTACTGAAAACTCAAGATCTTCACAATTTAACATCACTAAGGCCTTTATATTAGACTGACCGATTTTGGTGTTGATCTGCATAAATCTCTAGGAGGAGTTGGTTGTAGAGTACAGCATGTCACTTCCTGGTGCCTGCAGGTGGCGCTATGAGTAAATCTGAATATGGGCATGTAGATGTCTTCAGGTTAGGAGTGTTATCACACATGTGAAGTTTGGGGCAGATCGGGCATTTTATGCCTGAGTTATAGCAACTTCCTTTTCATGGCGAAGCATCGAAATTTGCGAGGCCGCCACGGACACGCCCTCTGATGAAAACTCTAGATCTTCGCAATTTAACGTCACAAAGGGCTTTAGATTAGACTCAGCAAATTTGGCGTTGATCCGAATAAATCTCTAGGAGGAGTTCGTTCAAGTATGACGCCTGAAAATGGCAAAAATGACACAAAATTTGCTGAGAAAATTAAAAATAACCGACTTCCTGTTGGGTGTCAAATTTTGCTCCAAGAGGCTTTTTTGTAGGTATTGGTGAGTTACATGTGTGTACCGATTTTCATGCATGTACGTGAATCACAACTGAAAGCGCACACCGCGGAACGTGTAAAGGTGGCGCTATCGAGCCATTTTGACACACCCATCTCTGAACCCCATATCAGACGTCTATTTTCGCCAGGTTTGATGTGTGTGCAAAGTTTCATGAGTTTTCGGGTATGTTTAGGCCCTCAAAAATGCGATTCATTCCGGAGAAGAAGAAGAATAATAATTAAAGCTGCAAGCAGCGATGGTAGGGCCCTCGCACTCGGGCTCACCGCCGATCGGTGGCGAATGGTGGGCACTATGCTATTAACACAGTAAATGTAGGAGGAATATGTCAAAGTCATTGATATGTGCCAATCTTCCTGCTGCCAGCTGGTGGCGCTATGCCTATAACTGAATATTGGCATGCAGATGTGTTCAGGCCGGCGCTTTTATCAAACATATGAAGTTTGGTGAAGATTGAACATGGCATGCTTGAGTGTAAGTCATGACATATCCTGCTACCAACAGGTGGCGCTATTACGAAATATTGGCTTTTAGATGTCTTCAGGCCAGGACTATTGGCAATCATGTCAAGTTTGGTGCAAATTGTACATTGCATTCTTAAGTTAGTGTAAAACAAGTAATTTGCTGTTGCCAGCTGGTGGCGCTATTACTATAACTAAATATTGGCATGTAAATGTATTCAGGCCAGGACTCTTATCAAACATATTAAGTTTGGGGCTGATTGGACATTGCATGCCTGAGTTACAGTAACTTTCTGTTTCATTTGCATTAAGAGTATGCTTTAGCACTTAGCGAAATGTTGCTAACATGTTTCTAGCATGTTGCTACCCAATTTAACACTTGTTGATATTTTTAAAATGTTGCTGGGCATCCACATCGGTATTAAACATGTGACTTTCTGTTGCCAGCAGGTGGCACTATGACTATAACTGAATATAGGCATGGGCTTGTGTTCAGACCAGGACTCTTATCAAACATATTAAGCTTGGGTCAGATTGGACATTGTATGCATGAGTTACACTTATTTTTCTTTGTATTAATATCATGCTTTAGCTCTTAGCTAAGTGTTGCTAGCATGTTTTAACATGATTCTAGCATGATACTAGCCTATTTAAAACTTGCTAACGCTTTTTAATATGTTGCTAGGAGTCCGTAACACCATTAAATGTCACTTCCTGTTGTCAGCAGGTGGCGCTGTGATTATAACTGAATATGGGCATGTATATATCTTCAGGCCAGGAGTCTTATCAAACATGTGAAGTTTGGGGCTGATTGGACATTGCATGCCTGAGTTACAGTAACTTCCTGTTTTATGTCTTTAACAACATGCTTTAGCACTAAGTAAGTGCTGCTAGCATGTTTGGGTACGTTTTAAACTAGTTTAGCACTCAATGGCTTTTTTAGTGTGTTGCCAATAGTGTGTCACAGTGTTAAACATGTCACTTCCTGTTGACAGTAGGTGGCGCTATGACTATAACTGAATATTGGCATGTAGATATCTTCAGGTCAGGACTGTTATCAAACATGTGAAGTTTGGGGCTGATTGGACATTGCATGCCTGAGTTAGAGTAACTTCCTGTTTCATTGCATTAAGAGTATGCTTTAGCACTTAGCTAAATGTTGCTAACATGTTATAGCATGTTTCTAGCATGTTGCTACCCTGTTTAACAGTTGTTGAATTTTTTTTAAATGTTGTTAGGCATCCACAACAGTATTAAACATGTGGCTTCCTGTTACCAGCTGGTGGCGCTATGACTATAACTGAATACGGGCATTGGCGTGTGTTTAGGCCAGGATTCTAATCAAACATGTTAAGTTTGGGGCTGATTGGACATTGTATGCCTGAGTTAGAGTAACTTCCTGTTTCATTGTATTATTAGCATGCGTTAACATATTAGCTAAGTGTTGCTAGCATGCTTTATTATTTTTGTAGCATGTTGAATATTAAGTTTGGGTCAGATTCAACATTATATACATGAGTTACAGCAATTTCCTTTTGTATTTGTATTAATAGCATGCTTTAGCTCTTAGCTAAGTGTTGCTAGCATGTTTTAGCATGTTTGTAGCATGTTGCTAGCCTATTTAAGACTTGTTAACGCTTTTCAATATGTTTCTAGGAGTCCGTAACAGTGTTAAACATGTCATTTCCTGTTGTCAGCAGGTGGCGCTATGACTATAACTGAATATGGGCACTGATGTGTGTTCAGGACCGGACTGTCATCAAACATGTGAAGTTTGAGGCAGATCGGACATCGTATGCCTGAGTTATAGCAACTTCCTTTTTCATGGCGAAACATCAAAGTTTGTCCGGCCGCCACGGACACGCCCTTCGACGAAAACTCTAAAGCTTCGCAATTTAACATCGCAAAGGCCTTATGATGACACTCAGCAAATTTGAAGATGATCGGATAAAAACTGTAGGAGGAGTTCGTTAAAGTATGAGGCCTGAAAATGGCAAAAACTGCACAAAAATCATACAGGAAATTCAATATAACGGACTTCCTGTTGGGTTTCGGATGTTGTACCAGGAGACTTTTTTGTAGGTATTGGTGTGTTACATATGTGTACCGAGTTTCGTACATGTACATGAAACGTAGCTCGAGGGGCACTCAGTTGAAATTTTATAGGTGGCGCTATCGAGCCATTTTGCCACACCCACTTTTGAAAACCATATCAGATGTAAATTTTCGCCAGATCTGATGCGTGTGCAAAGTTTCGTGAGTTTTCGGGCATGTTTAGGCCCTCAAAAAGACTTTTCACTTTGGAGAAGAAGAAGAAGAAGAAGAATAATTAAAGCTGCAAGCAGCGATGGTAGGGCCCTCGCACTCGGGCTCACCGCCGATCGGTGGCGAATGGTGGGCACTATGCTATTAACACAGTAAATGTAGGAGGAATATGTCAAAGTCATTGATATGTGCCAATCTTCCTGCTGCCAGCTGGTGGCGCTATGCCTATAACTGAATATTGGCATGCAGATGTGTTCAGGCCAGTGCTTTCAAGAAACATATGAAGCTTGGTGAAGCTTGAACATGGCATGCTTGAGTGTAAGTCATGACATATCCTGCTGCCAACAGGTGGCGCTATTAAGAAATATTGGCTTTTAGATGTCTTCAGGCCAGGACTATTGGCAAACATGTCAAACTTGGTGCAAATTGTACATTGCATGCTTAAGTTAGTGTAAAACAAGTAATTTGCTGTTGCCAGCTGGTGGCGCTATGACTATAACTAAATACTGGCATGTAAATGTATTCAGGCCAGGACTCTTATCAAACATATTAAGTTTGGGGCTGATTGGACATTGCATGCCTGAGTTACAGTAACTTCCTGTTTCATTGCATTAAGAGTATGCTTTAGCACTTAGCTAAATGTTGGTAACATGTTTCTAGCATGTTGCTACCCTATTTAACACTTGTTGATATTTTTAAAATGTTGCTTGGCATCCACAACAGTATTAAACATGTGACTTCCTGTTGCCAGCAGGTGGCACTATGACTATAACTGAATATGGGCATGGGCTTGTGTTCAGACCAGGACTCTTATCAAACATATTAAGCTTGGGTCAGATTGGACATTGTATGCATGAGTTACACTTATTTTTCTTTGTATTAATATCATGCTTTAGCTCTTAGCTAAGTGTTGCTAGCATGTTTTAACATGATTCTAGCATGATGCTAGCCTATTTAAAACTTGCTAACGCTTTTTAATATGTTGCTAGGAGTCCGTAATACCATTAAATATCACTTCCTGTTGTCAGCAGGTGGCGCTGTGATTATAACTGAATATGGGCATGTATATATCTTCAGGCCAGGAGTCTTATCAAACATGTGAAGTTTGGGGCTGATTGGACATTGCATG
Source organism: Garra rufa (assembly GCF_049309525.1). NCBI lineage: Eukaryota > Metazoa > Chordata > Actinopteri > Cypriniformes > Cyprinidae > Garra > Garra rufa. The sequence continues at coordinate 45,738,610 of NC_133374.1, read as the reverse complement.
CCTGAGTTACAGTAACTTCCTGTTTTATGTCTTTAACAACATGCTTTAGCACTAAGTAAGTGCTGCTAGCATGTTTGGGTACGTTTTAAACTAGTTTAGCACTCAATGGCTTTTTTAGTGTGTTGCCAATAGTGTGTCACAGTGTTAAACATGTCACTTCCTGTTGACAGTAGGTGGCGCTATAACTATAACTGAATATTGGCATGTAGAAATCTTCAGGTCAGGACTGTTATCAAACATGTGAAGTTTGGGGCTGATTGGACATTGCATGCCTGAGTTAGAGTAACTTCCTGTTTCATTGCATTAAGAGTATGCTTTAGCACTTAGCTAAATGTTGCTAACATGTTATAGCATGTTTCTAGCATGTTGCTACCCTGTTTAACAGTTGTTGAATTTTTTAAAATGTTGCTAGGCATCCACAACAGTATTAAACATGTGGCTTCCTGTTACCAGCTGGTGGCGCTATGACTATAACTGAATACGGGCATTGGCGTGTGTTTAGGCCAGGATTCTAATCAAACATGTTAAGTTTGGGGCTGATTGGACATTGTATGCCTGAGTTAGAGTAACTTCCTGTTTCATTGTATTATTAGCATGCTTTAACATATTAGCTAAGTGTTGCTAGCATGCTTTATTATTTTTGTAGCATGTTGAATATTAAGTTTGGGTCAGATTCAACATTATATACATGAGTTACAGCAATTTCCTTTTGTATTTGTATTAATAGCATGCTTTAGCTCTTAGCTAAGTGTTGCTAGCATGTTTTAGCATGTTTGTAGCATGTTGCTAGCCTATTTAAGACTTGTTAACGCTTTTCAATATGTTTCTAGGAGTCCGTAACAGTGTTAAACATGTCATTTCCTGTTGTCAGCAGGTGGCGCTATAACTATAACTGAATATGGGCACTGATGTGTGTTCAGGACCGGACTGTCATCAAACATGTGAAGTTTGAGGCAGATCGGACATCGTATGCCTGAGTTATAGCAACTTCCTTTTTCATGGCGAAACATCAAAGTTTGTCCGGCCGCCACGGACACGCCCTTCGACAAAAACTCTAAAGCTTCGCAATTTAACATCACAAAGGCCTTATGATGACACTCAGCAAATTTGAAGATGATCGGATAAAAACTGTAGGAGGAGTTCGTTAAAGTATGAGGCCTGAAAATGGCAAAAACTGCACAAAAATCATACAGGAAATTCAATATAACGGACTTCCTGTTGGGTTTCGGATGTTGCACCAGGAGACTTTTTTGTAGGTATTGGTGTGTTACATATGTGTTCCGAGTTTCGTACATGTACATGAAACGTAGCTCGAGGGGCACTCCGTTGAAATTTTATAGGTGGCGCTATCGAGCCATTTTGCCACACCCACTTTTGAAAACCATATCAGATGTAAATTTTCGCCAGGTCTGATGCGTGTGCAAAGTTTCGTGAGTTTTTGGGCATGTTTAGGCCCTCAAAAAGACTTTTCACTTTGGAGAAGAAGAAGAAGAAGAAGAATTAAAGCTGCAAGCAGCGTTGACCGGGCCCTCGCCGTCTGGCAGTCGCCATCCCGATAGCATCAGGAAAACGGTGCCCAGTTGGCACATGCATTCACAATAACCCTTTGGACTAACCCTAACTGTCTCTCCTCCTGTCTGACTCTTTCTCTTACCACCCATCCCACCTCCTTACACTCAGCCACTTACCACACAAACACACACATAGAGTGCAGAGCAGAGTGAGATCAGATTTGTTTTTTAATTTTCTTTCATTCGTGGAGTTTTGTATAATTATGAAATGAACTGTGTTTAATCAGAATGAATAGTTATTTGTATGAAAAAAGTTTCAAAGAGTTAGGATGCTGCACTTTAAATATATAATAAATCATTGAAAATTGAAAATGGAAAATAAAATTCTAGGCACGCTATCTGCCTCAAAAACACAGGAAACAAATATTTGAATGTATTTTGTATTTTTATTTATTTGCCATGGCAACAGCATTTGATGCATCAGGGACGCCTTTACAGACTCTCATCGGCCGTGTTTTTACATCATTCTGATGAAGTTTGAAGAAAATCGAGTACAAATATATTGTTCGTTGTTCGTTCGTGTGTTAGTTCATTAACCAATGTTAACAAAAGAGACCCTATTTTAAATAGTTACCATGTTTTATGATCTATATCCATTTTTAAATATTATTTTAATGATCTATAAGCATCAGTGAAATAATTATAAACAAATATATTAAAAATAAATACATATTAACTTAGTTGATGTATTTGTTTCTCATTCTAATTAAGTGAACTGAGCAGTATAGTGTCATACTTATAAGATTTTTTATTCTATCAGTGAGATTGTATATATGTATATAAATCATATAATTTTTCCTTAAAAGATTAAAAAAAGATTTTAATGCTCTTTAAGCACCTATACAAAATAATTATGTAAAAGTACACTGACAGTACAGTCTATATCAACTGATTCTATGGATTATTTTCATTCTTATACACTGAGAATGAGCTAAATAGCATTAGAGGTCAAACGATTCCTTATCTTATGAGGACCTCTAGTGTTCATCCCTGGTATTAGAGCTTTAATCTGACAAATTTATGTGACACTTTTAATGTTTTTGGGGCCTCTGAGCATGATAACATTTTGAAACTACACGTATTTCCTAAGAATTTCTTGTTCTTTATATGTAAAAAGTTTTGATGAGTTAGAATAATGCAATTTAAAGATATATGAAAATAACTCTTCATCTTTTTTATTGTTACTTTCATAAATCACCACATCAACACCGTTCAAGATGTCCCAAAGCCGTTCACAATTTAACATCTTCAGTATCTTGGCATCATGTTGACAAAGTTTGGTGTGAACTGTCTGATTTTGCTATGAGTGATATAAATTTATTCACAGCTATATTTAAAAACACAGGAAACAAATGTTAAAGTTTGACATGTTGCCATGGCAACAGCATTTGATGTATCAAGGACCCCTTCACAGATTCTCATCGGCTGTGTTTTGATATTATTCTGATGAAGTTTGAAGCAAATTGAGAGGTTGATTTAAAAGCGTTTTGCAAGCAACACACTTCCTGCTGCCAGTTGGTGGCGCTATAACTTTGACTCATAATAGTCACATCTCTGTGATCGGTATCATACGACGAAAAAACTGCTTAAGTTTGGTCAAAATCAGATAAAGTGTGTCAAAATTATTAGACATTTCCTGTTTCTCATTTCTCGCCATAATTTGTCGCCCTGCCACGGCCAAACCGTTCGAGATACCAAAAATCCCCTGGCAATTTTGCATTCCCAATATCTTGAGATCATGCTGACCGAGTTTGGTGGCCATCGGTGGAAAGGCCTAGTAGGAGTATTTCAAATTCCATTGCATGCACTTTTTAGACATCCCTGAATAGCCGACTTCCTGTTTGGCGAAGCATGGACTATGAGTGTGAAATTTGTTCGGCCCGATGAGGTCTATATGTGTATGAATTTTGGTGACTGTAGGTCAACCGTTGTGCGCTCCAGAGCCCTTCAAAAGTCGCAATTTTTAACGCTGTGCCATGCCCCCCCCAGGTGACCCCCCCATGTCAAAGTCTGTCCGGCCCTGATGGCCGCAGGTTCCAATGTGTGTGCAAAGTTTCAAGAGTTTTCGTGTATGTTAAGGCCCCCGAAATCCCCCAAAACATTGAAAAAAAAATAATAATAATAATAATAATAATCCTTAGAAAAACAATAGGGCCTTCGCCCTTTTGGGCTCGGGCCCTAATAAACGGAGCAATTCCAATAGGGTCCTCGCACTGTAGTGCTCGGGCCCTAATTAAAGCTGCAAGCAGCGATGGTAGGGCCCTCGCACTCGGGCTCACCGCTGATCGGTGGCGAATGGTGGGCACTATGCTATTAGCACAGTAAATGTAGGAGGAATATGTCAAAGTCATTGATATGTGCCTATCTTCCTGCTGCCAGCTGGTGGCGATATGCCTATAACTGAATATTGGCATGCAGATGTGTTCAGGCCAGTGCTTTCATGAAACATATGAAGTTTGGTGAAGCTTGAACATGGCATGCTTGAGTGTAAGTCATGACATATCCTGCTGCCAACAGGTGGCGCTATTAAGAAATATTGGCTTTTAGATGTCTTCAGGCCAGGACTATTGGCAAACATCTCAAGTTTGGTGCAAATTGTACATTGCATGGTTAAGTTAGTGTAAAACAAGTAATTTGCTGTTGCCAGCTGGTGGCGCTATGACTATAACTAAATACTGGCATGTAAATGTATTCAGGCCAGGACTCTTATCAAACATATTAAGTTTGGGGCTGATTGGACATTGCATGCCTGAGTTACAGTAACTTCCTGTTTCATTGCATTAAGAGTATGCTTTAGCACTTAGCTAAATGTTGCTAACATGTTTCTAGCATGTTGATACCCTATTTAACTCTTGTTGATATTTTTAAAATGTTGCTTGGCATCGACAACAGTATTAAACATGTGACTTCCTGTTGCCAGCAGGTGGCACTATGACTATAACTGAATATGGGCATGGGCTTGTGTTCAGACCAGGACTCTTATCAAACATATTAAGCTTGGGTCAGATTGGACATTGTATGCATGTGTTACACTTATTTTTCTTTGTATTAATATCATGCTTTAGCTCTTAGCTAAGTGTTGCTAGCATGTTTTAACATGATTCTAGCATGATGCTAGCCTATTTAAAACTTGCTAAAGCTTTTTAATATGTTGCTAGGAGTCCGTAACACCATTAAACATCACTTCCTGTTGTCAGCAGGTGGCGCTGTGACTATAACTGAATATGGGCATGTATATATCTTCAGGCCAGGAGTCTTATCAAACATGTGAAGTTTGGGGCTGATTGGACATTGCATGCCTGAGTTACAGTAACTTCCTGTTTTATGTCTTTAACAACATGCTTTAGCACTAAGTAAGTGTTGCTAGCATGTTTGAGTACGTTTTGAACTAGTTTAGCACTCAATGGCTTTTTTAGTGTGTTGCTAATAGTGTGTCACTGTGTTAAACATGTCACTTCCTGTTGACAGTAGGTGGCGCTATAACTATAACTGAATAATGGCATGTAGACATCTTCAGGTCACGACTGTTATCAAACATGTGAAGTTTGGGGCTGATTGGACATTGCATGCCTGAGTTACAGTAACTTCCTGTTTCATTGCATTAAGAGCATGCTTTAGCACTTAGCTAAATGTTGCTAACATGTTATAGCATGTTTCTAGCATGTTTCTACCCTTTTTAACAGTTGTTGAATTTTTTTTAAAATGTTGCTAGTCATCCACAACAGTATTAAACATGTGGCTTCCTGTTACCAGCTGGTGGCGCTATGACTATAACTGAATACAGGCATGGGCGTGTGTTAAGGCCAGGATTCTTATCAAACATGTTAAGTTTGGGGCTGATTGGACATGGTATGCCTGAGTTAGAGTAACTTCCTGTTTTATTGTATTATTAGCATGCTTTAGCATATTAGCTAAGTGTTGCTAACATGCTTTATTATTTTTGTAGCATGTTGAATATTAAGTTTGGGTCAGATTCAACAGTATATACATGAGTTACAGCAATTTCCTTTTGTATTTGTATTAATAGCATGCTTTAGCTCTTAGCTAAGTGTTGCTAGCATGTTTTAGCATGTTTGTAGCATGTTGCTAGCCTATTTAAGACTTGTTAACGCTTTTCAATATGTTTCTAGGAGTCCGTAACAGTGTTAAACATGTCATTTCCTGTTGTCAGCAGGTGGCGCTATGACTATAACTGAATATGGGCACTGATGTGTGTTCAGGACCGGACTGTCATCAAACATGTGAAGTTTGAGGCAGATCGGACATTGTATGCCTGAGTTATAGCAACTTCCTTTTTCATGGCGAAACATCAAAGTTTGTCCGGCCGCCACGGACACGCCCTTCGACGAAAACTCTAAAGCTTCGCAATTTAACATCGCAAAGGCCTTATGATGACACTCAGCAAATTTGAAGATGATCGGATAAAAACTGTAGGAGGAGTTCGTTAAAGTATGAGGCCTGAAAATGGCAAAAACTGCACAAAAATCATACAGGAAATTCAATATAACGGACTTCCTGTTGGGTTTCGGATGTTGCACCAGGAGACTTTTTTGTAGGTATTGGTGTGTTACATATGTGTACCGAGTTTCGTACATGTACATGAAACGTAGCTCGAGGGGCACTCCGTTGAAATTTTATAGGTGGCGCTATCGAGCCATTTTGCCACACCCACTTTTGAAAACCATATCAGATGTAAATTTTCGCCAGGTCTGATGCGTGTGCAAAGTTTCGTGAGTTTTCGGGCATGTTTAGGCCCTCAAAAAGACTTTTCACTTTGGAGAAGAAGAAGAAGAAGAAGAAGAAGAAGAAGAAGAAGAAGAAGAAGAAGAAGAAGAAGAAGAAGAAGAAGAAGAAGAAACGGAGCAATTCCAATAGGGTCCTCGCACTGTAGTGCTCGGGCCCTAATTAAAGCTGCAAGCAGCGATGAACGGGCCCTCGCACACGGGCTCACCGCCGACCGGTGGCTTTAGGAACACAGCTAATGGTGGGCAGTATGCTTTTAATACAGTAAAAATAGGACAAATATATGAAAGTCACTTAAAAGTGCCAAATTTCCTGCTGCCAGCTGGTGGCGCTATGCCTATAACTGATCATTGGCATGTAGATGTGTTCAGGCCAGCACTTTTATCAAACATATGAAGTTTGGTGCAGATTGGCTTTGGTATGTTTGAGTTAGTGAAAGATATGATATATCCTGCTGCCAACAGGTGGCGCTATGATAATATCTGAATATTGGCCTTTAGGTGTCTTCAGGCCAGGACTCTTACCAAACCTGTGAAGTTTGAGGCAGATCAGACATTTTATGGCTGAGTTATAACAACTTCTATGTCCATGGCGAAACATCCAACTTTGTCACGCCGCCACAGACACGCCCTATAACGAAAACTCAAGATCTTCGCAATTTAACATCTCTAAGGCCTCTAGATCAGACTGACCAAATATAATGTTGATATCATTAAATCTCTAGGAGGAGTTTGCTACAAGTCATTTCCTGTTGCCAACAGGTGGCGCTGCAATTATAATAGAATATTGGCCTTCAGATGTTTTCAGGCCAGGACTCTTATCGAACATGTGAAGTTTGAGGCAAATCGGACAGTTTATGGCTGAGTTATAACAAGTTTTATATAAATGGCGAGACCTCGAAATTTGTCAGGCCGCCACGGACACGCCCTTCAACAAAAACTCAAGATCTTCGCAATTTAACATCACTAAAGCCTTTTTATTAGACTGACCGATTTTGGTGTTGATCTGATTAAATCTCTTGGAGGAGTTTGTTGCAGAGTACAGCATGACACTTCCTGTTGCCAGCAGGTGGCGCTATGAGTAAAACTGAATATGGGCATGTAGATGTCATCAGGTCAGGAGTGTTATCACACATGAGAAGTTTGGGACAGATCGGACATTGTATGCCTGAGTTATAGCAACTTCCTTTTTCATGGCGAAACATCGAAATTTGCGAGGCCGCCATGGACACACCCTCCGATGAAAACTCTAGATCTTCACAATTTAACGTCACAAAGGGCTTTAAACTAGACTCTGCAAATTTGGCGTTGATCCGAATAAATCTCTAGGAGGAGTTCGTTCAAGTACGACGCCTGAAAATGGCAAAAATGACACAAATTTTGTTGAGAATATTAATATTAACCGACTTCCTGTTGGGTTCCGGATTTTGCTCCAAGAGGCTTTTTTGTAGGTATTGGTGTGTTACATGTGTGTACCGATTTCCGTGCATGTACGTGAATCACAGCTGAAAGCGCACACCGCTGAACGTCTAAAGGTGGCGCTGTCGAGCCATTTTGCCACACCCACTTCTGAAACCCATATCAGACGTAAATTTTCGCCAGGTTTGATGTGTGTGCAAAGTTTCATGAGTTTTCGGGTATGTCTAAGCCCTCAAAAATGCGATTCATTTTGGAGAATAATAATAATAATTAAAGCTGCAAGCAGCGATGGTAGGGCCCTCGCACTCGGGCTCACCGCCGATCGGTGGCGAATGGTGGGCACAATGCTATTAACACAGAAAATGTAGGAGGAATATGTCAAAGTCATTGATATGTGCCAATCTTCCTTCTGCCAGCTGGTGGCGCTATGCCTATAACTGAATATTGGCATGCAGATGTGTTCAGGCCAGTGCTTTTATCAAACATATGAAGTTTGGTGAAGCTTGAACATGGCATGCTTGAGTGTAAGTCATGACATATCCTGCTGCCAACAGGTGGCGCTATTACAAAATATTGGCTTTTAGATGTCTTCAGGCCAGGACTATTGGCAAACATGTCAAGTTTGGTGCAAATTGTACATTGCATGCTTAAGTTAGTGTAAAACAAGTAATTTGCTGTTGCCAGCTGGTGGCGCTATGACTATAACTAAATATTGGCATGTAAATGTATTCAGGCCAAGACTCTTATCAAACATATTAAGTTTGGGGCTGATTGGACATTGCATGCCTGAGTTACAGTAACTTCCTGTTTCATTGCATTAAGAGTATGCTTTAGCACTTAGCTAAATATTGCTAACATGTTTCTAGCATGTTGCTACCCTATTTAACACTTGTTGATATTTTTAAAATGTTGCTTGGCATCCACAACAGTATTAAACATGTGACTTCCTGTTGCCAGCAGGTGGCACTATGACTATAACTGAATATGGGCATGGGCTTGTGTTCAGACCAGGACTCTTATCAAACATATTAAGCTTGGGTCAGATTGGACATTGTATGCATGAGTTACACTTATTTTTCTTTGTATTAATATCATGCTTTAGCTCTCAGCTAAGTGTTGCTAGCATGTTTTAACATGATTCTAGCATGATGCTAGCCTATTTAAAACTTGCTGACGCTTTTTATTATGTTGCTAGGAGTCCGTAACACCATTAAACGTCACTTCCTGTTGTCAGCAGGTGGCGCTGTGACTATAACTGAATATGGGCATGTATATATCTTCAGGCCAGGACTCTTATCAAACGTGAAGTTTGGGGCTGATTGGACATTGCATGTCTGAGTTACAGTAACTTCCTGTTTTATGTCTTTAACAACATGCTTTAGCACTAAGTAAGTGTTGCTAGCATGTTTGAGTACGTTTTAAACTAGTTTAGCACTCAATGGCTTTTTTAGTGTGTTGCTAATAGTGTGTCACAGTGTTAAACATGTCACTTCCTGTTGACAGTAGGTGGCGCTATAACTATAACTGAATATTGGCATGTAGATATCTTCAGGCCAGGACTGTTATAAAACATGTGAAGTTTGGGGCTGATTGGACATTGCATGCCTGAGTTACAGTAACTTCCTGTTTCATTGCATTAAGAGTATGCTTTAGCACTTAGCTAAATGTTGCTAACATGTTATAGCATGTTTCTAGCATGTTGCTACCCTGTTTAACAGTTGTTGAATTTTTTAAAAATGTTGCTAGGCATCCACAACAGTATTAAACATGTGGCTTCCTGTTACCAGCTGGTGGCGCTATGACTATAACTGAATACGGGCATGGGCGTGTGTTTAGGCCAGGATTCTTATCAAACATGTTAAGTTTGGGGCTGATTGGACATTGTATGCCTGAGTTAGAGTAACTTCCTGTTTCATTGTATTATTAGCATGCTTTAGCATATTAGCTAAGTGTTGCTAGCATGCTTTATTATTTTTGTAGCATGTTGAAAATTAAGTTTGGGTCAGATTCAACATTATATACATGAGTTACAGCAATTTCCTTTTGTATTTGTATTAATAGCATGCTTTAGCTGTTAGCTAAGTGTTGCTAGCATGTTTTAGCATGTTTGTAGCATGTTGCTAGCCTATTTAAGACTTGTTAACGCTTTTCAATATGTTTCTAGGAGTCCGTAACAGTGTTAAACATGTCATTTCCTGTTGTCAGCAGGTGGCGCTATGACTATAACTGAATATGGGCACTGACGTGTGTTCAGGACCGGACTGTCATCAAACATGTGAAGTTTGAGGCAGATCGGACATCGTATGCCTGAGTTATAGCAACTTCCTTTTTCATGGCGAAACATCAAAGTTTCTCCGGCCGCCACGGACACGCCCTTCGACGAAAACTCTAAAGCTTCGCAATTTAACATCGCAAAGGCCTTATGATGACACTCAGCAAATTTGAAGATGATCGGATAAAAACTGTAGGAGGAGTTCGTTAAAGTATGAGGCCTGAAAATGGCAAAAACTGCACAAAAATCGTACAGGAAATTCAATATAACGGACTTACTGTTGGGTTTCGGATGTTGCACCAGGAGACTTTTTTGTAGGTATTGGTGTGTTACATATGTGTACCGAGTTTCGTACATGTACGTGAAACGTAGCTCGAGGGGCACTCCGTTGAAATTTTATAGGTGGCGCTATCGAGCCATTTTGCCACACCCACTTTTGAAAACGATATCAGATGTAAATTTTCGCCAGGTCTGATGCGTGTGCAAAGTTTCGTGAGTTTTCGGGCATGTTTAGGCCCTCAAAAAGACTTTTCATTTTGGAGAAGAAGAAGAAGAAGAAGAAGAATAATAAACGGAGCAATTCCAATAGGGTCCTCGCACTGTAGTGCTCGGGCCCTAATAATAATAATAATAATAATAATAATAATAATAATTAAAGCTCCAAGCAGCGATGGTAGGGCCCTCGCACTCGGGCTCACCGCCGATCGGTGGCGAATGGTGGGCACTATGCTATTACCACAGTAAATGTAGGAGGAATATGTCAAAGTCATTGATATGTGCCAATCTTCCTGCTGCCAGAAGGTGGCGCTATGCCTATAACTGAATATTGGCATGCAGATGTGTTCAGGCCATTGCTTTTATGAAACATGAAGTCTGGTGAAGCTGGAACATGGCATGCTTGAGTGTAAGTAATGACATATCCTGCTGCCAACAGGTGGCGCTATTACGAAACATTGGATTTTAGATGTCTTCAGGCCAGGACTATTGGCAAACATATCAAGTTTGGTGCAAATTGTACATTGCATGCTTAAGTTAGTGTAAAACAAGTAATTTGCTGTTGCCAGCTGGTGGCGCTATGACTATAACTAAATACTGGCATGTAAATGTATTCAGGCCAGGACTCTTATCAAACATATTAAGTTTGGGGCTGATTGGACATTGCATGCCTGAGTTACAGTAACTTCCTGTTTCATTGCATTAAGAGTATGCTTTAGCACTTAGCTAAATGTTGCTAACATGTTTCTAGCATGTTGCTACCCTATTTAACACTTGTTGATATTTTTAAGATGTTGCTTGGCATCCACAACAGTATTAAACATGTGACTTCCTGTTGCCAGTAGGTGGCACTATGACTATAACTGAATATGGGCATGGGCTTGTGTTCAGACCAGGACTCTTATCAAACATATTAAGCTTGGGTCAGATTGGACATTGTATGCATGAGTTACACTTATTTTTCTTTGTATTAATATCATGCTTTAGCTCTTAGCTAAGTGTTGCTAGCATGTTTTAACATGATTCTAGCATGATGCTAGCCTATTTAAAAATTGCTAACGCTTTTTAATATGTTGCTAGGAGTCCGTAACACCTTTAAACGACACTTCCTGTTGTCAGAAGGTGGCGCTGTGACTATAACTGAATATGGGCATGTATATATCTTCAGGCCAGGAGTCTTATCAAACATGTGAAGTTTGGGGCTGATTGGACATTGCATGCCTGAGTTACAGTAACTTCCTGTTTTATGTCTTTAACAACATGCTTTAGCACTAAGTAAGTGTTGCTAGCATGTTTGAGTACGTTTTAAACTAGTTTAGCACTCAATGGCTTTTTTAGTGTGTTGCTAATAGTGTGTCACTGTGTTAAACATGTCACTTCCTGTTGACAGTAGGTGGCGCTATAACTATAACTGAATATTGGCATGTAGACATCTTCAGGCCAGGACTGTTATCAAACATGTGAAGTTTGGGGCTGATTGGACATTGCATACCTGAGTTACAGTAACTTCCTGTTTCATTGCATTAAGAGCATGCTTTAGCACTTAGCTAAATGTTGCTAACATGTTATAGCATGTTTCTAGCATGTTGCTACCCTATTTAACAGTTGTTGAATTTTTTTTAAATGTTGTTAATCATCCACAACAGTATTAAACATGTGGCTTCCTGTTACCAGCTGGTGGCGCTATGACTATAACTGAATACAGGCATGGGCGTGTGATTAGGCCAGGATTCTTATCAAACATGTTTAGTTTGGGGCTGATTGGACATGGTATGCCTGAGTTAGAGTAACTTCCTGTTTTATTGTATAATTAGCATGCTTTAGCATATTAGCTAAGTGTTGCTAGCATGCTTTATTATTTTTGTAGCATCTTGAATATTAAGTTTGGGTCAGATTCAACAGTATATACATGAGTTACAGCAATTTCCTTTTGTATTTGTATTGATAGCATGCTTTAGCTCTTAGCTAAGTGTTGCTAGCATGTTTTAGCATGTTTGTAGCATGTTGCTAGTCTATTTAAGACTTGTTAACGCTTTTCAATATGTTGCTAAGAGTCCGTAACAGTGTTAAACATGTCATTTCCTGTTGTCAGCAGGTGGCGCTATGACTATAACTGAATTTAGGCACTGACGTGTGTTCAGGACCGGACTGTCATCAAACATGTGAAGTTTGAGGCAGATCGGACATTGTATGCCTGAGTTATAGCAACTTCCTTTTTCATGGCGAAACATCAAAGTTTGTCAGGCCGCCACGGACACGCCCTTCGACGAAAACTCTAAAGCTTCGCAATTTAACATCGCAAAGGCCTTATGATGACACTCAGCAAATTTGAAGATGATCGGATAAAAACTGTAGGAGGAGTTCGTTAAAGTACGAGGCCTGAAAATGGCAAAAACTGCACAAAAATCGTACAGGAAATTCAATATAACGGACTTCCTGTTGGGTTTCGGATGTTGCACCAGGAGACTTTTTTGTAGGTATTGGTGTGTTACATATGTGTACCGAGTTTCATACATGTACGAGAAACGTAGCTCGAGGCGCACTCCGTTGAAATTTTATAGGTGGCGCTATCGAGCCATTTTGCCACACGCACTTTTGAAAACCATATCAGATGTAAATTTTCGCCAGGTCTGATGCGTGTGCAAAGTTTTGTGAGTTTTCGGGCATGTTTAGGCCCTCAAAAAGACTTTTCACTTTGGAGAAGAAGAAGAAGAATAATAATTAAAGCTGCAAGCAGCGATGGTAGGGCCCTCGCACTCGGGCTCACCGCCGATTGGTGGCGAATGGTGGGCACTATGCTATTAACACAGAAAATGTAGTAGGAATATGTCAAAGTCATTGATATGTGCCAATCTTCCTTCTGCCAGCTGGTGGCGCTATGCCTATAACTGAATATTGGCATGCAGATGTGTTCAGGCCAGTGCTTTTATCAAACTTATGAAGTTTGGTGAAGCTTGAACATGGCATGCTTGAGTGTAAGTCATGACATATCCTGCTGCCAACAGGTGGCGCTATTACAAAATATTGTCTTTTAGATGTCTTCAGGCCAGGACTATTGCCAAACATGTCAAGTTTGTTGCAAATTGTACATTGCATGCTTAAGTTAGTGTAAAACAAGTAATTTGCTGTTGCCAGCTGGTGGCGCTATGACTATAACTAAATATTGGCATGTAAATGTATTCAGGCCAGGACTCTTATAAAACATATTAAGTTTGGGGCTGATTGGACATTGCATGCCTGAGTTACAGTAACTTCCTGTTTCATTGCATTAAGAGTATGCTTTAGCACTTAGCTAAATGTTGCTAACATGTTTCTAACATGTTGCTACCCTATTTTAACACTTGTTGATATTTTTAAAATGTTGCTAGGCATCCACAACAGTATTAAATATGTGGCTTCCTATTACCAGCTGGTGGCGCTATGACTATAGCTGAATATGGGCATGTATATATCTTCAGGCCAGGACTCTTATCAAACATGTGAAGTTTGGGGCTGATTGGACATTGCATGCCTGAGTTACAGTAACTTCCTGTTTCATTGCATTAAGAGCATGCTTTAGCACTTAGCTAAATGTTGCTAACATGTTATAGCATGTTTCTAGCATGTTGCTACCCTATTTAACACTTGTTGATATTTTTAAAATGTTGCTTGGCATCCACAACAGTATTAAACATGTGACTTCCTGTTGCCAGCAGGTGGCACTATCACTATAACTGGATATGGGCATGGGCTTGTGTTCAGACCAGGACTCTTATCAAACATATTAAGCTTGGGTCAGATTGGACATTGTATGGATGAGTTACACTTATTTTTCTTTGTATTAATATCATGCTTTAGCTCTCAGCTAAGTGTTGCTAGCATGTTTTAACATGATTCTAGCATGATGCTAGCCTATTTAAAACTTGCTGACGCTTTTTATTATGTTGCTAGGAGTCCGTAACACCATTAAACGTCACTTCCTGTTGTCAGCAGGTGGCGCTGTGACTATAACTGCATGTATATATCTTCAGGCCAGGAGTCTTATCAAACGTGAAGTTTGGGGCTGATTGGACATTGCATGTCTGAGTTACAGTAACTTCCTCTTTTATGTCTTTAACAACATGCTTTAGCACTAAGTAAGTGTTGCTAGCATGTTTGAGTACGTTTTAAACTAGTTTAGCACTCAATGGCTTTTTTAGTGTGTTGCTAATAGTGTGTCACAGTGTTAAACATGTCACTTCCTGTTGACAGTAGGTGGCGCTATAACTATAACTGAATATTGGCATGTAGATATCTTCAGGCCAGGACTGTTATCAAACATGTGAAGTTTGGGGCTGATTGGACATTGCATGCCTGAGTTACAGTAACTTCCTGTTTCATTGCATTAAGAGTATGCTTCAGCACTTAGCTAAATGTTGCTAACATGTTATAGCATGTTTCTAGCATGTTGCTACCCTGTTTAACAGTAGTTGAATTTTTTTAAAATGTTGCTAGGCATCCACAACAGTATTAAACATGTGGCTTCCTGTTACCAGCTGGTGGCGCTATGACTATAACTGAATACGGGCATGGGCGTGTGTTTAGGCCAGGATTCTTATCAAACATGTTAAGTTTGGGGCTGATTGGACATTGTATGCCTGAGTTAGAGTAACTTCCTGTTTCATTGTATTATTAGCATGCTTTAGCATATTAGCTAAGTGTTGCTAGCATGCTTTATTATTTTTGTAGCATGTTGAATATTAAGTTTGGGTCAGATTCAACATTATATACATGAGTTACAGCAATTTCCTTTTGTATTTGTATTAATAGCATGCTTTAGCTCTTAGCTAAGTGTTGCTAGCATGTTTTAGCATGTTTGTAGCATGTTGCTAGCTTATTTAAGACTTGTTAACGCTTTTCAATATGTTTCTAGGAGTCCGTAACAGTGTTAAACATGTCATTTCCTGTTGTCAGCAGGTGGCGCTATGACTATAACTGAATATGGGCACTGACGTGTGTTCAGGACCGAACTGTCATCAAACATGTGAAGTTTGAGGCAGATCGGACATCGTATGCCTGAGTTATAGCAACTTCCTTTTTCATGGCGAAACATCAAAGTTTGTCCGGCCGCCACGGACACGCCCTTCAACGAAAACTCTAAAGCTTCGCAATTTAACATCGCAAAGGCCTTATGATGACACTCAGCAAATTTGAAGATGATCGGATAAAAACTGTAGGAGGAGTTCGTTAAATTATGAGGCCTGAAAATGGCAAAAACTGCACAAAAATCGTACAGGAAATTCAATATAACGGACTTCCTGTTGGGTTTCGGATGTTGCACCAGGAGACTTTTTTGTAGGTATTGGTGTGTTACATATGTGTACCGAGTTTCGTACATGTACGTGAAACGTAGCTCGAGGGGCACTCCGTTGAAATTTTATAGGTGGCGCTATCGAGCCATTTTGCCACACCCACTTTTGAAAACCATATCAGATGTAAATTTTCGCCAGGTCTGATGCGTGTGCAAAGTTTCGTGAGTTTTCGGGCATGTTTAGGCCCTCAAAAAGACTTTTCATTTTGGAGAAGAAGAAGAAGAAGAAGAAGAAGAAGAAGAATAAACGGAGCAATTCCAATAGGGTCCTCGCACTGTAGTGCTCGGGCCCTAATTAAAGCTGCAAGCAGCGATGGTAGGGCCCTCGCACTCGGGCTCACCGCCGATCGGTGGCGAATGGTGGGCACTATGCTATTAACACAGAAAATGTAGGAGGAATATGTCAAAGTCATTGATATGTGCCAATCTTCCTTCTGCCAGCTGGTGGCGCTATGCCTATAACTGAATATTGGCATGCAGATGTGTTCAGGCCAGTGCTTTTATCAAAAATATGAAGTTTGGTGAAGCTTGAACATGGCATGCTTGAGTGTAAGTCATGACATATCCTGCTGCCAACAGGTGGCGCTATTACAAAATATTGGCTTTTAGATGTCTTCAGGCCAGGACTATTGGCAAACATGTCAAGTTTGGTGCAAATTGTACATTGCATGCTTAAGTTAGTGTAAAACAAGTAATTTGCTGTTGCCAGCTGGTGGCGCTATGACTATAACTAAATATTGGCATGTAAATGTATTCAGGCCAAGACTCTTATCAAACATATTAAGTTTGGGGCTGATTGGACATTGCATGCCTGAGTTACAGTAACTTCCTGTTTCATTGCATTAAGAGTATGCTTTAGCACTTAGCTAAATGTTGCTAACATGTTTCTAGCATGTTGCTACCCTATTTAACACTTGTTGATATTTTTAAAATGTTGCTGGGCATCCACAACAGTATTAAACATGTGACTTCCTGTTGCCAGCAGGTGGCACTATGACTATAACTGAATATGGGCATGGGCTTGTGTTCAGACCAGGACTCTTATCAAACATATTAAGCTTGGGTCAGATTGGACATTGTATGCATGAGTTACACTTATTTTTCTTTGTATTAGTATCATGCTTTAGCTCTCAGCTAAGTGTTGCTAGCATGTTTTAACATGATTCTAGCATGATGCTAGCCTATTTAAAACTTGCTGACGCTTTTTATTATGTTGCTAGGAGTCCGTAATACCATTAAACGTCACTTCCTGTTGTCAGCAGGTGGCGCTGTGACTATAACTGAATATGGGCATGTATATATCTTCAGGCCAGGACTCTTATCAAACGTGAAGTTTGGGGCTGATTGGACATTGCATGTCTGAGTTACAGTAACTTCCTGTTTTATGTCTTTAACAACATGCTTTAGCACTAAGTAAGTGTTGCTAGCATGTTTGAGTACGTTTTAAACTAGTTTAGCACTCAATGGCTTTTTTAGTGTGTTGCTAATAGTGTGTCACAGTGTTAAACATGTCACTTCCTGTTGACAGTAGGTGGCGCTATAACTATAACTGAATATTGGCATGTAGATATCTTCAGACCAGGACTGTTATCAAACATGTGAAGTTTGGGGCTGATTGGACATTGCATGCCTGAGTTAGAGTAACTTCCTGTTTCATTGCATTAAGAGTATGCTTTAGCACTTAGCTAAATGTTGCTAACATGTTATAGCATGTTTCTAGCATGTTGCTACCCTGTTTAACAGTTGTTGAATTTTTTAAAAATGTTGCTAGGCATCCACAACAGTATTAAACATGTGGCTTCCTGTTACCAGCTGGTGGCGCTATGACTATAACTGAATACGGGCATTGGCGTGTGTTTAGGCCAGGATTCTTATCAAACATGTTAAGTTTGGGGCTGATTGGACATTGTATGCCTGAGTTAGAGTAACTTCCTGTTTCATTGTATTATTAGCATGCTTTAGCATATTAGCTAAGTGTTGCTAGCATGCTTTATTATTTTTGTAGCATGTTGAATATTAAGTTTGGGTCAGATTCAACATTATATACATGAGTTACAGCAATTTCCTTTTGTATTTGTATTAATAGCATGCTTTAGCTCTTAGCTAAGTGTTGCTAGCATGTTTTAGCATGTTTGTAGCATGTTGCTAGCCTATTTAAGACTTGTTAACGCTTTTCAATATGTTTCTAGGAGTCCGTAACAGTGTTAAACATGTCATTTCCTGTTGTCAGCAGGTGGCGCTATGACTATAACTGAATATGGGCACTGACGTGTGTTCAGGACCGGACTGTCATCAAACATGTGAAGTTTGAGGCAGATCGGACATCGTGTGCCTGAGTTATAGCAACTTCCTTTTTCATGGCGAAACATCAAAGTTTGTCCGGCCGCCACGGACACGCCCTTCGACGAAAACTCTAAAGCTTCGCAATTTAACATCGCAAAGGCCTTATGATGACACTCAGCAAATTTGAAGATGATCGGATAAAAACTGTAGGAGGAGTTCGTTAAAGTACGAGGCCTGAAAATGGCAAAAACTGCATAAAAATCGTACAGGAAATTCAATATAACGGACTTCCTGTTGGGTTTCGGATGTTGCACCAGGAGACTTTTTTGTAGGTACTGGTGTGTTACATATGTGTACCGAGTTTCGTACATGTACATGAAACGTAGCTCGAGGGGCACTCCGTTGAAATTTTATAGGTGGCGCTATCGAGCCATTTTGCCACACCCACTTTTGAAAACCACATCAGATGTAAATTTTCGCCAGGTCTGATGCGTGTGCAAAGTTTCGTGAGTTTTCGGGCATGTTTAGGCCCTCAAAAAGACTTTTCACTTTGGAGAAGAAGAAGAAGAAGAAGAAGAAGAAGAAGAAGAAGAAGAAGAAGAAGAAGAAGAAGAAGAAGAAGAATAAACGGAGCAATTCCAATAGGGTCCTCGCACTGTAGTGCTCGGGCCCTAATAATAATAAACGGAGCAGATTCAATAGGGTCCTCACACCATCGGTGCTCGGGCCCTAATAATAATAATAAACGAAGCAGATCCAATAGGGTCCTCACACCATCGGTGCTCGGGCCCTAATAATAATAATAATAATAAACGGAGCAGATCCAATAGGGTCCTCACACCATCGGTGCTCGGGCCCTAATTAAAGCTGCAAGCAGCGATGGGAGGGCCCTCGCACCGGGCTCACCGCCGACCTGTGGCGAATGGTGGGCACTATGCTTTTAACATAGTAAATTTAAGAGGAATATGTGAAAGTTATTTAGACGTGCCAGATTTCTTGCTGCCAGCTGGTGGCGCTATGTGTATAACTGAATATTGGCATGCAGATGTGTTCAGGCCAGCGATTGTATCAAACATATGAAGTTTGGTGCAGATTGAACATGGCATGCTTGAATGTAATACATGACATATCATGACATATATAAGTTAGTGTAAAACAAGTAATTTACTGTTGCCAGCTGGTGGCGCTATGACTATAACTTAATATTGGCATGTAAATGTATTCAGACCAGGACTCTTATCAAACATATTAAGTTTGGGGCTGATTGGACATTGCATGGCTGAGTTACAGTAACTTCCTGTTTTATGTCTTTAACAACATGCTTTAGCACTAAGTAAGTGTTGCTAGCATGTTTGAGTACATTTTAAACTAGTTTAGCACTCAATAGCTTTTTTAGTGTGTTGCTAATAGTGTATCACAGTGTTAAACATGTCACTTCCTGTTGACAGTAGGTGGCGCTATGACTATAACTGAATATTGGCATGTAGATATCTTCAGGTCAGGACTGTTATCAAACATGTGAAGTTTGGGGCTGATTGGACATTGCATGCCTGAGTTACAGTAACTTCCTGTTTCATTGCATTAAGAGTATGCTTTAGCACTTAGCTAAATGTTGCTAACATGTTTCTAGCATGTTACTACCCTATTTAACACTTGTTGATATTTTTAAAATGTTGCTGGGCTTCCACAACGGTATTAAACATGTGACTTCCTGTTGCCAGCAGGTGGCACTATGACTATAACTGAATATGGGCATGGGCTTGTGTTCAGACCAGGACTCTTATCAAACATATTAAGCTTGGGTCATATTGGACATTGTATGCATGAGTTACACTTATTTTTCTTTGTATTAATATCATGCTTTAGCTCTTAGCTAAGTGTTGCTAGCATGTTTTAACATGATAGTAGCATGATGCTAGCCTATTTAAAACTTGCTAACACTTTTTAATATGTAGCTAGGAGTCCGTAACACCATTAAAGGTCACTTCCTGTTGTCAGCAGGTGGCGCTGTGACTATAACTGAATATGGGCATGTATATATCTTCAGGCCAGGAGTCTTATCAAACATGTGAAGTTTGGGGGTGATTGGACATTGCATGCCTGAGTTACAGTAACTTCCTGTTTCATTGCATTAAGAGCATGCTTTAGCACTTAGCTAAATGTTGCTAACATGTTATAGCATGTTTCTAGCATGTTGCTACCCTTTTTAACAGTTGTTGATATTTTTAAAATGTTGCTAGGCATCCACAACAGTATTAAACATGTGGCTTCCTGTTACCAGCTGGTGGCGCTATGACTATAACTGAATACGGGTATGGGTGTGTGTTCAGACCAGGACTCTTATCAAACATGTTAAGTTTGGGGCTGATTGGACATTGTATGCCTGAGTTAGAGTAACTTCCTGTTTCATTGTATTATTAGCATGATTTAGCATTTTAGTTAAGTGTTGCTAGCATGCTTTACTATGTTTGTAGCATGTTGAATATTAAGTTTGGGTCAGATTCAACATTATATACATGAGTTACAGCAATTTCCTTTTGTATTTGTATTAATAGCATGCTTTAGCTCTTAGCTAAGTGTTGCTAGCATGTTTTAGCATGTTTCTAGCATGTTGCTAGCCTATTAAAGACTTGTTAACGCTTTTCAATATGTTGCTAGGAGTCCGTAACAGTGTTAAACATGTCATTTCCTGTTGTCAGCAGGTGGCGCTATGACTATAACTGAATATGGGCACTGACGTGTGTTCAGGACCGGACTGTTATCAAACATGTGAAGTTTAAGGCAGATCGGACATCGTATGCCTGAGTTATCGCAACTTCCTTTTTCATGGCGAAACATCAAAGTTTGTCCGGCCGCCACGGACACGCCCTTCGACGAAAACTCTAAAGCTTCGCAATTTAACATCGCAAAGGCCTTATGATGACACTCAGCAAATTTGAAGATGATCGGATAAAAACTGTAGGAGGAGTTCGTTAAAGTACGAGGCCTGAAAATGGCAAAAACTGCATAAAAATCGTACAGGAAATTCAATATAACGGACTTCCTGTTGGGTTTCGGATGTTGCACCAGGAGACTTTTTTGTAGGTACTGGTGTGTTACATATGTGTACCGAGTTTCGTACATGTACGTGAAACGCAGCTCGAGGCGCACTCCGTTGAAATTGTATAGGTGGCGCTATGGAGCCATTTTGGCACACCCACTTCTGAAAACCGTATCAGATGTAAATTTTCGCCAGGTCTGATGCGTGTGCAAAGTTTCGTGAGTTTTCGAGCATGTTTAGGCCCTCAAAAAGACTTTTTATTTTGGAGAAGAAGAAGAAGAAGAAGAAGAAGAATAAACGGAGCAATTCCAATAGGGTCCTCGCACTGTAGTGCTCGGGCCCTAATAATAATAATAATAATAATAATAATAATAATAATTAAAGCTGCAAGCAGCGATGGTAGGGCCCTCGCACTCGGGCTCACCGCCGATCGGTGGCGAATGGTGGGCACTATGCTATTACCACAGTAAATGTAGGAGGAATATGTCAAAGTCATTGATATGTGCCAATCTTCCTGCTGCCAGAAGGTGGCGCTATGCCTATAACTGAATATTGGCATGCAGATGTGTTCAGGCCAGTGCTTTTATGAAACATGAAGTCTGGTGAAGCTTGAACATGGCATGCTTGAGTGTAAGTCATGACATATCCTGCTGCCAACAGGTGGCGCTATTACGAAACATTGGCTTTTAGATGTCTTCAGGCCAGGACTATTGGCAAACATATCAAGTTTGGTGCAAATTGTACATTGCATGCTTAAGTTAGTGTAAAACAAGTAATTTGCTGTTGCCAGCTGGTGGCGCTATGACTATAACTAAATACTGGCATGTAAATGTATTCAGGCCAGGACTCTTATCAAACATATTAAGTTTGGGGCTGATTGGACATTGCATGCCTGAGTTACAGTAACTTCCTGTTTCATTGCATTAAGAGTATGCTTTAGCACTTAGCTAAATGTTGCTAACATGTTTCTAGCATGTTGCTACCCTATTTAACACTTGTTGATATTTTTAAGATGTTGCTTGGCATCCACAAAAGTATTAAACATGTGACTTCCTGTTGCCAGTAGGTGGCACTATGACTATAACTGAATATGGGCATGGGCTTGTGTTCAGACCAGGACTCTTATCAAACATATTAAGCTTGGGTCAGATTGGACATTGTATGCATGAGTTACACTTATTTTTCTTTGTATTAATATCATGCTTTAGCTCTTAGGTAAGTGTTGCTAGCATGTTTTAACATGATTCTAGCATGATGCTAGCCTATTTAAAAATTGCTAACGCTTTTTAATATGTTGCTAGGAGTCCGTAACACCTTTAAACGACACTTCCTGTTGTCAGAAGGTGGCGCTGTGACTATAACTGAATATGGGCATGTATATATCTTCAGGCCAGGAGTCTTATCAAACATGTGAAGTTTGGGGCTGATTGGACATTGCATGCCTGAGTTACAGTAACTTCCTGTTTTATGTCTTTAACAACATGCTTTAGCACTAAGTAAGTGTTGCTAGCATGTTTGAGTACGTTTTAAACTAGTTTAGCACTCAATGGCTTTTTTAGTGTGTTGCTAATAGTGTGTCACAGTGTTAAACATGTCACTTCCTGTTGACAGTAGGTGGCGCTATAACTATAACTGAATATTGGCATGTAGACATCTTCAGGCCAGGACTGTTATCAAACATGTGAAGTTTGGGGCTGATTGGACATTGCATACCTGAGTTACAGTAACTTCCTGTTTCATTGCATTAAGAGCATGCTTTAGCACTTAGCTAAATGTTGCTAACATGTTATAGCATGTTTCTAGCATGTTGCTACCCTATTTAACAGTTGTTGAATTTTTTTTAAATGTTGTTAATCATCCACAACAGTATTAAACATGTGGCTTCCTGTTACCAGCTGGTGGCGCTATGACTATAACTGAATACAGGCATGGGCGTGTGATTAGGCCAGGATTCTTATCAAACATGTTTAGTTTGGGGCTGATTGGACATGGTATGCCTGAGTTAGAGTAACTTCCTGTTTTATTGTATAATTAGCATGCTTTAGCATATTAGCTAAGTGTTGCTAGCATGCTTTATTATTTTTGTAGCATCTTGAATATTAAGTTTGGGTCAGATTCAACAGTATATACATGAGTTACAGCAATTTCCTTTTGTATTTGTATTGATAGCATGCTTTAGCTCTTAGCTAAGTGTTGCTAGCATGTTTTAGCATGTTTGTAGCATGTTGCTAGCCTATTTAAGACTTGTTAACGCTTTTCAATATGTTGCTAAGAGTCCGTAACAGTGTTAAACATGTCATTTCCTGTTGTCAGCAGGTGGCGCTATGACTATAACTGAATTTAGGCACTGACGTGTGTTCAGGACCGGACTGTCATCAAACATGTGAAGTTTGAGGCAGATCGGACATTGTATGCCTGAGTTATAGCAACTTCCTTTTTCATGGCGAAACATCAAAGTTTGTCAGGCCGCCACGGACACGCCCTTCGACGAAAACTCTAAAGCTTCGCAATTTAACATCGCAAAGGCCTTATGATGACACTCAGCAAATTTGAAGATGATCGGATAAAAACTGTAGGAGGAGTTCGTTAAAGTACGAGGCCTGAAAATGGCAAAAACTGCACAAAAATCGTACAGGAAATTCAATATAACGGACTTCCTGTTGGGTTTCGGATGTTGCACCAGGAGACTTTTTTGTAGGTATTGGTGTGTTACATATGTGTACCGAGTTTCATACATGTACGAGAAACGTAGCTCGAGGCGCACTCCGTTGAAATTTTATAGGTGGCGCTATCGAGCCATTTTGCCACACGCACTTTTGAAAACCATATCAGATGTAAATTTCCACCAGGTCTGATGCGTGTGCAAAGTTTTGTGAGTTTTCGGGCATGTTTAGGCCCTCAAAAAGACTTTTCATTTTGGAGAAGAAGAAGAAGAATAATAATTAAAGCTGCAAGCAGCGATGGTAGGGCCCTCGCACTCGGGCTCACCCCTGATCGGTGGCGAATGGTGGGCACTATGCTATTAACACAGAAAATGTAGGAGGAATATGTCAAAGTCATTGATATGTGCCAATCTTCCTTCTGCCAGCAGGTGGCGCTATGCTTATAACTGAATATTGGCATGCAGATGTGTTCAGGCCAGTGCTTTTATCAAACATATGAAGTTTGGTGAAGCTTGAACATGGCATGCTTGAGTGTAAGTCATGACATATCCTGCTGCCAACAGGTGGCGCTATTACAAAATATTGGCTTTTAGATGTCTTCAGGCCAGGACTATTGGCAAACATGTCAAGTTTGGTGCAAATTGTACATTGCATGCTTAAGTTAGTGTAAAACAAGTAATTTGCTGTTGCCAGCTGGTGGCGCTATGACTATAACTAAATATTGGCATGTAAATGTACTCAGGCCAAGACTCTTATCAAACATATTAAGTTTGGGGCTGATTGGACATTGCACGCCTGAGTTACAGTAACTTCCTGTTTCATTGCATTAAGAGTATGCTTTAGCACTTAGCTAAATGTTGCTAACATGTTTCTAGCATGTTGCTACCCTATTTAACACTTGTTGATATTTTTAAAATGTTGCTTGGCATCCACAACAGTATTAAACATGTGACTTCCTGTTGCCAGCAGGTGGCACTATGACTATAACTGAATATGGGCATGGGCTTGTGTTCAGACCAGGACTCTTATCAAACATGTTAAGCTTGGGTCAGATTGGACATTGTATGCATGAGTTACACTTATTTTTCTTTGTATTAATATCATGCTTTAGCTCTCAGCTAAGTGTTGCTAGCATGTTTTAACATGATTCTAGCATGATGCTAGCCTATTTAAAACTTGCTGACGCTCTTTATTATGTTGCTAGAAGTCCGTAACACCATTAAACGTCACTTCCTGTTGTCAGCAGGTGGCGCTGTGACTATAACTGAATATGGGCATGTATATATCTTCAGGCCAGGACTCTTATCAAACGTGAAGTTTGGGGCTGATTGGACATTGCATATCTGAGTTACAGTAACTTCCTGTTTTATGTCTTTAACAACATGCTTTAGCACTAAGTAAGTGTTGCTAGCATGTTTGAGTACGTTTTAAACTAATTTAGCACTCAATGGCTTTTTTAGTGTGTTGCTAATAGTGTGTCACAGTGTTAAACATGTCACTTCCTGTTGACAGTAGGTGGCGCTATAACTATAACTGAATATTGGCATGTAGATATCTTCAGGCCAGGACTGTTATCAAACATGTGAAGTTTGGGGCTGATTGGACATTGCATGCCTGAGTTACAGTAACTTCCTGTTTCATTGCATTAAGAGTATGTTTTAGCACTTAGCTAAATGTTGCTAACATGTTATAGCATGTTGCTACCCTATTTAACACTTGTTGATATTTTTAAAATGTTGCTGGGCATCCACAACAGTATTAAACATGTGACTTCCTGTTGCCAGCAGGTGGCACTATGACTATAACTGAATATGGGCATGGGCTTGTGTTCAGACCAGGACTCTTATCAAACATATTAAGCTTGGGTCAGATTGGACATTGTATGCATGAGTTACACTTATTTTTCTTTGTATTAATATCATGCTTTAGCTCTCAGCTAAGTGTTGCTAGCATGTTTTAACATGATTCTAGCATGATGCTAGCCTATTTAAAACTTGCTGATGCTTTTTATTATGTTGCTAGGAGTCTGTAACACCATTAAACGTCACTTCCTGTTGTCAGCAGGTGGCGCTGTGACTATAACTGAATATGGGCATGTCTATATCTTCAGGCCAGGACTCTTATCAAACGTGAAGTTTGGGGCAGATTGGACATTGCATGTCTGAGTTACAGTAACTTCCTGTTTTATGTCTTTAACAACATGCTTTAGCACTAAGTAAGTGTTGCTAGCATGTTTGAGTACGTTTTAAACTAGTTTAGCACTCAATGGCTTTTTTAGTGTGTTGCTAATAGTGTGCCACAGTGTTAAACATGTCACTTCCTGTTGACAGTAGGTGGCGCTATAACTATAACTGAATATTGGCATGTAGATATCTTCAGGCCAGGACTGTTATCAAACATGTGAAGTTTGGGGCTGATTGGATATTGCATGCCTGAGTTACAGTAACTTCCTGTTTCATTGCATTAAGAGTATGCTTTAGCACTTAGCTAAATGTTGCTAACATGTTATAGCATGTTTCTAGCATGTTGCTACCCTGTTTAACAGTTGTTGAATTTTTTTTAAAATGTTGCTAGGCATCCACAACAGTATTAAACATGTGGCTTCCTGTTACCAGCTGGTGGCGCTATGACTATAACTGAATACGGGCATGGGCGTGTGTTTAGGCCAGGATTCTTATCAAACATGTTAAGTTTGGGGCTGATTGGACATTGTATGCCTGAGTTAGAGTAACTTCCTGTTTCATTGTATTATTAGCATGCTTTAGCATATTAGCTAAGTGTTGCTAGCATGCTTTATTATTTTTGTAGCATGTTGAATATTAAGTTTGGGTCAGATTCAACATTATATACATGAGTTACAGCAATTTCCTTTTGTATTTGTATTAATAGCATGCTTTAGCTCTTAGCTAAGTGTTGCTAGCATGTTTTAGCATGTTTGTAGCATGTTGCTAGCCTATTTAAGACTTGTTAACGCTTTTCAATATGTTTCTAGGAGTCCGTAACAGTGTTAAACATGTCATTTCCTGTTGTCAGCAGGTGGCGCTATGACTATAACTGAATATGGGCACTGACGTGTGTTCAGGACCGGACTGTCATCAAACATGTGAAGTTTGAGGCAGATCGGACATCGTATGCCTGAGTTATAGCAACTTCCTTTTTCATGGCGAAACATCAAAGTTTGTCCGGCCGCCACGGACACGCCCTTTGACGAAAACTCTAAAGCTTCGCAATTTAACATCGCAAAGGCCTTATAATGACACTCAGCAAATTTGAAGATGATCGGATAAAAACTGTAGGAGGAGTTCGTTAAAGTATGAGGCCTGAAAATGGCAAAAACTGCACAAAAATCGTACAGGAAATTCAATATAACGGACTTCCTGTTGAGTTTCGGATGTTGCACCAGGAGACTTTTTTGTAGGTATTGGTGTGTTACATATGTGTACCGAGTTTCGTACATGTACGTGAAACGTAGCTCGAGGGGCACTCCGTTGAAATTTTATAGGTGGCGCTATCGAGCCATTTTGCCACACCCACTTTTGAAAACCATATCAGATGTAAATTTTCGCCAGGTCTGATGCGTGTGCAAAGTTTCGTGAGTTTTCGGGCATGTTTAGGCCCTCAAAATGACTTTTCATTTTGGAGAAGAAGAAGAAGAAGAAGAATTAAAGCTGCGAGCAGCGATGAACGGGCCCTCGCACCCGGGCTCACCGCCGACCGGTGGCTTCAGGAAAACAGCAAACGGTGGGCAGTATGCTTTTAATACAGTAAATATAGAAAAAATATGTCATAAGTCATTTAAATGTGCCAAACTTGCCGCTGCCAGCTGGTGGCGCTATGCCTGTAACTGATTATTGGCATGTAGATGTGTTCAGGCCAGCACTATTATCAAACATATGAAGTTTGGTGCAGATTGACCTTGGTATGTTTGAGTTAGTGAAATATATGAGATATCCTGCTGCCAACAGGTGGCGCTATGATAATATCTGAATATTGGTCTTTAGGTGTCTTCAGGCCAGGACTCTTACCAAACCTGTGAATTTTGTGGCAGATCAGACAGTTTCAGGCTAAGTTATAACCACTTCTATGTCTATGCAGAAACATCAAACTTTGTCAGGCCACCAAGGACATGCCCTTTAATGAAAACTCAAGATCTTCACAATTTAACATCTCTAAGGCCTCAAGATCAGACTGACCAAATATAATGTTGATTTAATTAAATGCAATCAATGCAAGGACTTCAGATAGATGCCATCTGTGAACCAGTATGCTACAAATAAGAACATGTAATTCATGATGATAGCAAAATGTTATTATTGCTTCCTTTATATCCACCACTTCTGCTTAAATGTCATTGTTACCTATCTGTACAATTTTTGTATAATATATTTTTGTATAAAATCAATTGTTGTCATAACTAAGAATCAATAAGGAAGACGGTGCCCACTTGGCACATGCATTCACAGTAACCATCTGCTAGTTTGGATTTTAAGTTTACAGAATTGAAAGGGTTACACTTTAAAATCAACACACAGACACATACACACAAAATATAAAATGTTGCCATCCAGTTTCATTTGTTAAAATTAACTATATCAGTTAACATGACCAATAAATAAATAGCATTTATTAATGTTAATTAATATTAAGCTAAAAAAAAGTATTCATATAAAGTTTATGTACAGTGAATTAACATGAACATGAACACAGTTCATGTGGGTGTACAGCAATACACAATAAAGTGCTCTATAAACACTTCATTCTTTCAAAATATCTTTAAAAATCAAGTTGAGTATTTTAACGGGGTGATATATATATTTATAACTGTTCTTAAAATTATGGTTTTCAGATGTTTTGAAGAGATAACAGTAACGTTTGTTTTGTTGTCAAAGTTTGTCTTAATTTTTTATTATTATTATTTTATATTCAATAAATAACACTATGTAAATATTGTCTATCAATGAAGATAAATTGATCATGCTAAAAAGTTGTATTTTTTTAAATCTTTTGCTATGTGACTGAATAGGACAAGTTCATGGTACAGTTAAGTAAAAAATAAATAAACAACAACTGCAAAATACGAACAATGAAAGACTTAGTGACCCTTTATATTTTCTCAAAATATCAGACTCTCAAAGATCAGACATATTTATGTAATTACACTACATATGTGCATTTTTTGTTCAAAGATGGTCTGTAGGATGGCTCTCTACTCTGTCACCCTCTCTGCCTCTCACCCCTCCCCCCTGCAATAATGAGCTTCTCTGTGCCTGACTGAACGCACACACATACTGTAGAGACATTCACCAGAGTGACAGCAGGTTTCTGAGTTATTTTTTTTTAATTTTCTTTAATTCATTGAAGCTTGTATAAAATTAATATTTCCAGCACTTGCTCAGAATGATTAGATCTCTGTGTGAAAAAAGTTTTAAAGAGTTTGGATGCTGCACTTTAAAGATATAAAAAATTAGGGTTATGTTTTTTACTACATCTTTAAAAAATCACCACGTCAACACCGTTCGAGATATCCCAAATCCGCTCGCAATTTAACATCTTCAGAATCTTCTCTTCATGTTAAAAAAGTTTGGTGTGAACAGCTGGTTGTTCTTAGGAGTAGTGTGAATTTGTTTACTACCTGATTTTTCAAAAAATCCACCTTCAAATCAAAATAGCCGGCTTTCTGTTGGTCTTAGCTAATGAGTTTGATTTAGAAAGTTGTCCAGATTGATGAGAACAATATATGTACAGAGTTTGGTGACTGTAGGAAAAACTAACCCCCCAACTTTTGTCAAAAGATGGCGCTATAGAGTGCCTGCTCCACGCCCATTTATGACCTTTTGCCAGTGTCTAACTATCATTAATATTCATGTGTGTGTTGAGTTTCATGAAATTCTAAGCATGTTATCTGCCTCGAAAAGACAGGAATGTAATTTTAAAGTTTGACACGTTGCCATGGCAACAGCATTTGATTTATCATCGACCCCTTTACATATTCTTATCGGCCGTGTTTTGACATGATTTTGATGAAGTTTAAAGAAAATCGAGTAAAATTAAGAGGCTGATTTCAAAGCATTTTGAAAATGACACGTTTCCTGCTGCCAGTTGGTGGCGCTATAACTTTGACTCATAATAGTCACATTTATGGAATCGGCATCATACAAGGAACAAACTGGTGAAGTTTCATCAGAATCAGGCAATGTGTGCAACAGTTATTAGACACTTCCTGTTTCTCATTTCTCGCCACAACTTTGTCGCCTTGCCACGGCCAAACCGTTCGAGATATCAAAAATCTCCTCGCAATTTAGCGTCCCCAATGTCTTGAGATCATGCTGACCGAGTTTGGTGACAATCCCATGGAATTCCTGGGAGGAGTACGTTAAATTCCAGAGCATGCGCTTTTTAAACAGCCCTAAATATCTCACTTCCTGTTGCGTGGAGCCCATGACATAGAGTACAAAAGTTGTTCAGCTCGATGAGTTCTATATGTGTACCGAGTTTCATATGAGTACGTGCAAGTATGTGTGCGCAGTACATCAAGTTTTCAAACTGTGTTCCAGGGGGCGCTGTAGAGGCCCTGAACCACGCCCGGGTCCCAGCCTCTGTGGCGTCCGGACGACGGCAGATTCCGACGTGTGTGCAAATTTTCAAGAGTTTTTGAGTATGTTAAGGCCCCCAAAAGTGCCCCAACGGTTGAAAAAAAAAAAAAAAAAAACAAAAAAAAAAAAACAAATAAGAATCCTTAGAAGAACAATAGGGCCTTCGCCCTTTTGGGCTCGGGCCCTAATAATAATAAACGGAGCAATTCCAATAGGGTCCTCGCACTGTAGTGCTCGGGCCCTAATTAAAGCTGCAAGCAGCGATGAACGGGCCCTCGCACACGGGCTCACCGCCGACCGGTGGCTTTAGGAACACAGCAAACGGTGGGCAGTATGCTTTTAATACAGTAAATGTAGGACAAATAGATCAAAGTCACTTAAATGTGCCAAACTTCCTGCTGCCAGCTGGTGGCGCTATGCCTATAACTGATTATTGACATGTAGATGTGTTCAGGCCAGCACTTTGATCAAACATATGAAGTTTGGTGCAGATTGACCTTGGTATGTGTGAGTTAGTGCAAGATATGATATATCCTGCTGCCAATAGGTGGCGCTATAATAATATCTGTATATTGGCCTTTAGATGTCTTCAGGCCAGGACTTTTACCAAACATGTGAAGTTTGAGGCAGATCGGACATTTTATGGCTGAGTTATAACAACTTTTATGTCCATGGCGAAACATCAAACTTTGTCACACCGCCACAGACACGCCCTTTAACGAAAACTCAAGATCTTCACAATTTAACATCTCTAAGGCCTCGAGATCAGACTGACCAAATATAATGTTGATATCATTAAATCTCTAGGAGGAGTTTGGTACAAGTCATTTCCTATTGCCAACAGGTGGCGCTGTGATTATAATAGAATATAGGCCTTCAGATTGGTTCAGGCCAGGACTCTTATCGAACATGTGAAGTTTGAGGCAAATCGGACATTTTATGGCTGAGTTATAACAAGTTTTATATCCATGGCGAGACCACGAAATTTGCCAGGCCGCCACGGACACACCCTTCAACGAAAACTCAAGATCTTCGCAATTTAACATCGCTAAAGCCTTTTTATTAGACTGACCGATTTTGGTGTTGATCTGATTAAATCTTTTGGAGGAGTTTGTTGCAGAGTACAGCATGACACTTCCTGGTGCCAGCAGGTGGCGCTATGAGTAAAACTGAATATGGGCATGTAGATGTCATCAGGTCAGGAGTGTTATCACACATGTGAAGTTTGGGGCAGATCGGGCATTTTATGCCTGAGTTATAGCAACTTCCTTTTTCATGGCGAAGCATCGAAATTTGCCAGGCCGCCACGGACACGCCCTCCGATGAAAACTCTAGATCTTCGCAATTTAACGTCACAAAGGGCTTTAGATTAGACTCACCAAATTTGCCGTTGATCCGAATAAATCTCTAGG
Organism: Garra rufa; assembly: GCF_049309525.1. Taxonomy (NCBI): domain Eukaryota; kingdom Metazoa; phylum Chordata; class Actinopteri; order Cypriniformes; family Cyprinidae; genus Garra; species Garra rufa. Next base: position 45,706,791 of record NC_133374.1, on the reverse strand, counting down.
AGGAGTTCGTTCAAGTATGACGCCTGAAAATGGCAAAAATTACACAAATTTTGCTAAGAAAATTAAAAATAACCGACTTCCTGTTGGGTGTCAAATTTTGCTCCAAGAGGCTTTTTTGTAGGTATTGGTGAGCTACATGTGTGTACCGATTTTCGTGCATGTACGTGAATCACAACTGAAAGCGCACACCGCGGAACGTGTAAAGGTGGCGCTATCGAGCCATTTTGCCACACCCACTTCTGCAACCCATATCAGACGTAAATTTTCGCCAGGTCTGATGTGTGTGCGAAGTTTCATGAGTTTTCGGGTATGTCTAAGCCCTCAAAAATGCGATTCATTTTGGAGAATAATAATAATAATTAAAGCTGCAAGCAGCGATGAACGGGCCCTCGCACACGGGCTCACCGCCGACCGGTGGCTTTAGGAACACAGCAAATGGTGGGTAGTATGCTTTTAATACAGTAAAAATATGAGAAATATTTCAAAGTAACTTAAATGTGCCAAATTTCCTGCCGCCAGCTGGTGGCGCTATGCCTATAACTGATTATTGGCATGTAGATGTGTTCAGGCCACCACTTTCATCAAACATATGAAGTTTGGTGCAGATTGACCTTGGTATGTTTGATTTAGTGAAAGATATAATATATCCTGCTGCCAACAGGTGGCGCTATGATAATATCTGAATATTGGCCTTTAGGTGTCTTCAGGCCAGGACTCTTACCAAACCTGTGAAGTTTGAGGCAGATCAGACATTTTATGGCTGAGTTATAACAACGTCTATGTCCATGGCGAAACATCAAACTTTGTCACGCAGCCACGGACACGCCCTGTAACGAAAACTCAAGATCGTCGCAATTTAACATCTCTAAGGCCTCTAGATCAGACTGACCAAATATAATGTTGATATCATTAAATCTCTAGGAGGAGTTTGATACAAGTCATTTCCTGTTGCCAACAGGTGGCGCTGTGATTATAATAGAATATTGGCCTTCAGATGTGTTCAGGCCAGGACTCTTATCGAATATGTGAAGTTTGAGGCAAATCGGACATTTTATGGCTGAGTTATAACAAGTTTTATATCCATGGCGAGACCTCGAAATTTCTCAGGCCGCCACGGACACGCCCTTTACCGAAAACTCAAGATCTTCACAATTTAACATCACTAAGGCCTTTATATTAGACTGACCGATTTTGGTGTTGATCTGTATAAATCTCTAGGAGGAGTTGGTTGTAGAGTACAGCATGACACTTCCTGTTGCCAGCAGGTGGCGCTATGACTATAACTGAATATGGATATGTAGATGTCATCAGGTCAGGAGTGTTATCACACATGTGAAGTTTGGGACAGATCGGACATTTTATGCCTAAGTTATAGCAACTTCCTTTTTCATGGCGAAACATCGAAATTTGCGAGGCCGCCACGGACACGCCCTCCGATGAAAACTCTAGATCTTCACAATTTAACGTCACAAAGGGCTTTAGATTAGACTCACCAAATTTGCTGTTGATCGGAATAAATCTCTAGGAGGAGTTCGTTCAAGTACGACACCTGAAAATGGCAAAAATGACACAAATTTTGCTAAGAAAATTAATAATAACCGACTTCCTGTTGGGTTTCGGATTTTGTCCCAAGAGGCTTTTTTGTAGGTATTGGTGTGTTACATGTGTGTACCGATTTTAGTGCATGTACGTGAATCACAGCTGAATGCGCACACCGCGGAACGTGTAAAGGTGGCGCTGTCGAGCCATTTTGCCACACCCACTTCTGCAACCCATATCAGACGTAAATTTTCGCCAGGTCTGATGTGTGTGCGAAGTTTCATGAGTTTTCGGGTATGTCTAAGCCCTCAAAAATGCGATTCATTTTGGAGAATAATAATAATAATAATAATAATAATAATAATAATAATAAACGAAGCAGATCCAATAGGGTCCTCACACCATCGGTGCTCGGGCCCTAATAATAATAAACGAAGCAGATCCAATAGGGTCCTCACACCATCGGTGCTCGGGCCCTAATTAAAGCTGCAAGCAGCGATGGTAGGGCCCTCGCACTCGGGCTCACCGCCGATCGGTGGCGAATGGTGGGCACCATGCTATTAACACAGAAAATGTAGGAGGAATATGTCAAAGTCATTGATATGTGCCAATCTTCCTTCTGCCAGCTGGTGGCGCTATGCCTATAACTGAATATTGGCATGCAGATATGTTCAGGCCAGTGCTTTTATCAAATATATGAAGTTTGGTGAAGCTTGAACATGGCATGCTTGAGTGTAAGTCATGACATATCCTGCTGCCAACAGGTGGCGCTATTACAAAATATTGGCTTTTAGATGTCTTCAGGCCAGGACTATTGGCAAACATGTCAAGTTTGGTGCAAATTGTACATTGCATGCTTAAGTTAGTGTAAAACAAGTAATTTGCTGTTGCCAGCTGGTGGCGCTATGACTATAACTAAATATTGGCATGTAAATGTATTCAGGCCAAGACTCTTATCAAACATATTAAGTTTGGGGCTGATTGGACATTGCATGCCTGAGTTACAGTAACTTCCTGTTTCATAGCATTAAGAGTATGCTTTAGCACTTAGCTAAATGTTGCTAACATGTTTCTAGCATGTTGCTACCCTATTTAACACTTGTTGATATTTTTAAAATGTTGCTGGGCATCCACATTGGTATTAAACATGTGACTTTCTGTTGCCAGCAGGTTGCACTATGACTATAACTGAATATAGGCATGGGCTTGTGTTCAGACCAGGACTCTTATCAAATATATTAAGCTTGGGTCAGATTGGACATTGTATGCATGAGTTACACTTATTTTTCTTTGTATTAATATCATGCTTTAGCTCTTAGCTAAGTGTTGCTAGCATGTTTTAACATGATTCTAGCATGATGCTAGCCTATTTAAAACTTGCTAACGCTTTTTAATATGTTGCTAGGAGTCCGTAATACCATTAAATGTCACTTCCTGTTGTCAGCAGGTGGCGCTGTGACTATAACTGAATATGGGCATGTCTATATCTTCAGGCCAGGACTCTTATCAAACGTGAAGTTTGGGGCAGATTGGACATTGCATGTCTGAGTTACAGTAACTTCCTGTTTTATGTCTTTAACAACATGCTTTAGCACTAAGTAAGTGTTGCTAGCATGTTTGAGTACGTTTTAAACTAGTTTAGCACTCAATGGCTTTTTTAGTGTGTTGCTAATAGTGTGCCACAGTGTTAAACATGTCACTTCCTGTTGACAGTAGGTGGCGCTATAACTATAACTGAATATTGGCATGTAGATATCTTCAGGCCAGGACTGTTATCAAACATGTGAAGTTTGGGGCTGATTGGATATTGCATGCCTGAGTTACAGTAACTTCCTGTTTCATTGCATTAAGAGTATGCTTTAGCACTTAGCTAAATGTTGCTAACATGTTATAGCATGTTTCTAGCATGTTGCTACCCTGTTTAACAGTTGTTGAATTTTTTTTAAAATGTTGCTAGGCATCCACAACAGTATTAAACATGTGGCTTCCTGTTACCAGCTGGTGGCGCTATGACTATAACTGAATACGGGCATGGGCGTGTGTTTAGGCCAGGATTCTTATCAAACATGTTAAGTTTGGGGCTGATTGGACATTGTATGCCTGAGTTAGAGTAACTTCCTGTTTCATTGTATTATTAGCATGCTTTAGCATATTAGCTAAGTGTTGCTAGCATGCTTTATTATTTTTGTAGCATGTTGAATATTAAGTTTGGGTCAGATTCAACATTATATACATGAGTTACAGCAATTTCCTTTTGTATTTGTATTAATAGCATGCTTTAGCTCTTAGCTAAGTGTTGCTAGCATGTTTTAGCATGTTTGTAGCATGTTGCTAGCCTATTTAAGACTTGTTAACGCTTTTCAATATGTTTCTAGGAGTCCGTAACAGTGTTAAACATGTCATTTCCTGTTGTCAGCAGGTGGCGCTATGACTATAACTGAATATGGGCACTGACGTGTGTTCAGGACCGGACTGTCATCAAACATGTGAAGTTTGAGGCAGATCGGACATCGTATGCCTGAGTTATAGCAACTTCCTTTTTCATGGCGAAACATCAAAGTTTGTCCGGCCGCCACGGACACGCCCTTTGACGAAAACTCTAAAGCTTCGCAATTTAACATCGCAAAGGCCTTATAATGACACTCAGCAAATTTGAAGATGATCGGATAAAAACTGTAGGAGGAGTTCGTTAAAGTATGAGGCCTGAAAATGGCAAAAACTGCACAAAAATCGTACAGGAAATTCAATATAACGGACTTCCTGTTGAGTTTCGGATGTTGCACCAGGAGACTTTTTTGTAGGTATTGGTGTGTTACATATGTGTACCGAGTTTCGTACATGTACGTGAAACGTAGCTCGAGGGGCACTCCGTTGAAATTTTATAGGTGGCGCTATCGAGCCATTTTGCCACACCCACTTTTGAAAACCATATCAGATGTAAATTTTCGCCAGGTCTGATGCGTGTGCAAAGTTTCGTGAGTTTTCGGGCATGTTTAGGCCCTCAAAATGACTTTTCATTTTGGAGAAGAAGAAGAAGAAGAAGAATTAAAGCTGCGAGCAGCGATGAACGGGCCCTCGCACCCGGGCTCACCGCCGACCGGTGGCTTCAGGAAAACAGCAAACGGTGGGCAGTATGCTTTTAATACAGTAAATATAGAAAAAATATGTCATAAGTCATTTAAATGTGCCAAACTTGCCGCTGCCAGCTGGTGGCGCTATGCCTGTAACTGATTATTGGCATGTAGATGTGTTCAGGCCAGCACTATTATCAAACATATGAAGTTTGGTGCAGATTGACCTTGGTATGTTTGAGTTAGTGAAATATATGAGATATCCTGCTGCCAACAGGTGGCGCTATGATAATATCTGAATATTGGTCTTTAGGTGTCTTCAGGCCAGGACTCTTACCAAACCTGTGAATTTTGTGGCAGATCAGACAGTTTCAGGCTAAGTTATAACCACTTCTATGTCTATGCAGAAACATCAAACTTTGTCAGGCCACCAAGGACATGCCCTTTAATGAAAACTCAAGATCTTCACAATTTAACATCTCTAAGGCCTCAAGATCAGACTGACCAAATATAATGTTGATTTAATTAAATGCAATCAATGCAAGGACTTCAGATAGATGCCATCTGTGAACCAGTATGCTACAAATAAGAACATGTAATTCATGATGATAGCAAAATGTTATTATTGCTTCCTTTATATCCACCACTTCTGCTTAAATGTCATTGTTACCTATCTGTACAATTTTTGTATAATATATTTTTGTATAAAATCAATTGTTGTCATAACTAAGAATCAATAAGGAAGACGGTGCCCACTTGGCACATGCATTCACAGTAACCATCTGCTAGTTTGGATTTTAAGTTTACAGAATTGAAAGGGTTACACTTTAAAATCAACACACAGACACATACACACAAAATATAAAATGTTGCCATCCAGTTTCATTTGTTAAAATTAACTATATCAGTTAACATGACCAATAAATAAATAGCATTTATTAATGTTAATTAATATTAAGCTAAAAAAAAGTATTCATATAAAGTTTATGTACAGTGAATTAACATGAACATGAACACAGTTCATGTGGGTGTACAGCAATACACAATAAAGTGCTCTATAAACACTTCATTCTTTCAAAATATCTTTAAAAATCAAGTTGAGTATTTTAACGGGGTGATATATATATTTATAACTGTTCTTAAAATTATGGTTTTCAGATGTTTTGAAGAGATAACAGTAACGTTTGTTTTGTTGTCAAAGTTTGTCTTAATTTTTTATTATTATTATTTTATATTCAATAAATAACACTATGTAAATATTGTCTATCAATGAAGATAAATTGATCATGCTAAAAAGTTGTATTTTTTTAAATCTTTTGCTATGTGACTGAATAGGACAAGTTCATGGTACAGTTAAGTAAAAAATAAATAAACAACAACTGCAAAATACGAACAATGAAAGACTTAGTGACCCTTTATATTTTCTCAAAATATCAGACTCTCAAAGATCAGACATATTTATGTAATTACACTACATATGTGCATTTTTTGTTCAAAGATGGTCTGTAGGATGGCTCTCTACTCTGTCACCCTCTCTGCCTCTCACCCCTCCCCCCTGCAATAATGAGCTTCTCTGTGCCTGACTGAACGCACACACATACTGTAGAGACATTCACCAGAGTGACAGCAGGTTTCTGAGTTATTTTTTTTTAATTTTCTTTAATTCATTGAAGCTTGTATAAAATTAATATTTCCAGCACTTGCTCAGAATGATTAGATCTCTGTGTGAAAAAAGTTTTAAAGAGTTTGGATGCTGCACTTTAAAGATATAAAAAATTAGGGTTATGTTTTTTACTACATCTTTAAAAAATCACCACGTCAACACCGTTCGAGATATCCCAAATCCGCTCGCAATTTAACATCTTCAGAATCTTCTCTTCATGTTAAAAAAGTTTGGTGTGAACAGCTGGTTGTTCTTAGGAGTAGTGTGAATTTGTTTACTACCTGATTTTTCAAAAAATCCACCTTCAAATCAAAATAGCCGGCTTTCTGTTGGTCTTAGCTAATGAGTTTGATTTAGAAAGTTGTCCAGATTGATGAGAACAATATATGTACAGAGTTTGGTGACTGTAGGAAAAACTAACCCCCCAACTTTTGTCAAAAGATGGCGCTATAGAGTGCCTGCTCCACGCCCATTTATGACCTTTTGCCAGTGTCTAACTATCATTAATATTCATGTGTGTGTTGAGTTTCATGAAATTCTAAGCATGTTATCTGCCTCGAAAAGACAGGAATGTAATTTTAAAGTTTGACACGTTGCCATGGCAACAGCATTTGATTTATCATCGACCCCTTTACATATTCTTATCGGCCGTGTTTTGACATGATTTTGATGAAGTTTAAAGAAAATCGAGTAAAATTAAGAGGCTGATTTCAAAGCATTTTGAAAATGACACGTTTCCTGCTGCCAGTTGGTGGCGCTATAACTTTGACTCATAATAGTCACATTTATGGAATCGGCATCATACAAGGAACAAACTGGTGAAGTTTCATCAGAATCAGGCAATGTGTGCAACAGTTATTAGACACTTCCTGTTTCTCATTTCTCGCCACAACTTTGTCGCCTTGCCACGGCCAAACCGTTCGAGATATCAAAAATCTCCTCGCAATTTAGCGTCCCCAATGTCTTGAGATCATGCTGACCGAGTTTGGTGACAATCCCATGGAATTCCTGGGAGGAGTACGTTAAATTCCAGAGCATGCGCTTTTTAAACAGCCCTAAATATCTCACTTCCTGTTGCGTGGAGCCCATGACATAGAGTACAAAAGTTGTTCAGCTCGATGAGTTCTATATGTGTACCGAGTTTCATATGAGTACGTGCAAGTATGTGTGCGCAGTACATCAAGTTTTCAAACTGTGTTCCAGGGGGCGCTGTAGAGGCCCTGAACCACGCCCGGGTCCCAGCCTCTGTGGCGTCCGGACGACGGCAGATTCCGACGTGTGTGCAAATTTTCAAGAGTTTTTGAGTATGTTAAGGCCCCCAAAAGTGCCCCAACGGTTGAAAAAAAAAAAAAAAAAAAAAAAAAAAAAAAACAAATTAAAGCTGCAAGCAGCGATGAACGGGCCCTCGCACCAGGGCTCACCGCCGACCGGTGGCTTTAGGAAAACAGCAAACGGTGGGCAGTATGCTTTTAATACAGTAAATGTAGGAAAAATAGATCAAAGTCACTTAAATGTGCCAAACCTCCTGCTGCCAGCTGGTGGCGCTATGCCTGTAACTGATTATTGACATGTAGATGTGTTCAGGCCAGCCCTTTCATCAAACATATGAAGTCTGGTGCAGATTGACCTTGGTATGTTTAAGTTAGTGCAAGATATGATATATCCTGCTGTCAATAGGTGGCGCTATGATAATATCTGAATATTGGCCTTAAGATGTCTTCAGGCCAGGACTCTTATCAAACATGTGAAGTTTGAGGCAGATTGGACATTTTATGGCTGAGTTATAACAACTTCTATATCCATGACCAAACATCAAACTTTGTCAGGCCACCACAGACATGCCCTTCAACGAAAACTCAAGATCTTCGCAATTTAACATCACTAAAGCCGTTTTATTAGACTGACCGATTTTGGTGTTGATCTGTATAAATCTCTTGGAGGAGTTTGTTGTAGAGTACAGCATGACACTTCCTGTTGCCAGCAGGTGGCGCTATGACTATAACTGAATATGGGAATCTAGATGTCTTCAGGTCAGGAGTGTTATCACACATGTGAAGTTTGGGACAGATCGGACATTGTATGCCTGAGTTATAGAAACTTCCTTTTTCATGGCGAAACATCGAAATTTGCGAGATTGTTATGGACACGCCCTCCAATGAAAACTCTAGATCTTTGCAATTTAACGTCACAAAGTGCTTTAGATTACACTCAGCAAATTTGGCGTTAATCCGGATAAATCTCTAGGAGGAGTTCGTTCAAGTACGAGGCCTGAAAATGGCAAAAATGACAAAATTTGCTGAGAAAATTAAAAATAACCGACTTCCTGTTGGGTGTCAAATTTTGCTCCAAGAGGCTTTTTTGTAGGTATTGGACCCTATTTTAAATAGTTACCATGTTTTATGGTCTACAAGCATTTTTAAATATTATTTTAATAGTCTATAAGCATCTGTGAAATAATTATAAACAAATATATTGAAAATAAATACATATTAACTTAGTTCACTTAATTAGAATGAGAAACAAATACAAAAAGGCCAAAAAGTCAACTGAGCAGTATAGTGTCATACTTATAAGATACTTTGTTCTACCAGTGAGAGTGTATATATGTATTTAAATCACATAATTTTTCCTTAAAAGATAAAAAAAATATTTTAATGCTCTTTAAGCACCTATACAAAATAATTATGTAAAATTACACTGACAGTACAGTACATATCAACTGATTCTATGGATTATTGTCATTCTTATACACTGACAATGAGCTAAATAGCATTAGAGGTCAAACGATTCCTTATTTTATGAGGACCTCTAGTGTTCATCCCTGGTATTAGAGCTTTAATCTGACGAATTTATTTGACACTTTTAATGTTTTTGGGGCCTCTGAGCATGATAACATTTTGAAACTACACGTATTTCCTAAGAATTTCTTGTTCTTTATATGTAAAAAGTTTTGATGAGTAAGAATAATGCAATTTAAAGATATATGAAAATAACTCTTCATCTTTTTTATTGTTACTTTCATAAATCACCACATCAACACCGTTCAAGATATCCCAAAGCCGTTCACAATATAGGGAACATTTTCCCTATATTCTGAGGATGATGATAAGAACATGTAATTCATGATGATAACAAAATGTTATTATTGCTTGCTTTACGTCCACCACTTCTGTTTAAATGTCATCGTTACCTATCTGTTCCATTTGTGTGTGGACATTGCTTTGCAGGTGACTCCTGTTATAAGACATCACTCTTAAGCGCTACATAACTAAGAATCAATTAGGAAAACAGTGCCCAGTTGGCACATGCATTCACAGTAACCCTCTGCCAGTTTGGATTTAAAGTTTACAGAAATGAAAGGGTTACATTTTTAAATCAACACACAGACAAATACACACTAAATATACAACTTTACCATCCAGTTTCATTTGTTAACATTGTTAACATGAACAATAATAAAAAGCATTTATTAATGTTAATTAATATTAACCTAAAAAAGTACTCATATATTGTTTAAAGGTAAATTAGTATCTTTTAACATAGTGTATGTACTGTGAATTAACATGAACATGAACACAGTTCATGTGGGTATACAACAATAAACCATAAAGTGCTCAATAAACGCTTCATTCTTTCAAAATATCTTTAAAAATCAAGTTGGGTATTGTAATGGGGCGATATATAAATATAACTCATCTTAAAATGGTACAATTTTCAGATGTTTTGAACAGATAACAGCAAAGTTTGTTTTGTTGTCAAAGTTTGTCTTGAAATTGTTAGTGTTTTTTTTTTTATTGAATCAAAAATTTTAATTATGAAAATAAATGTCTATCAATGAAGATAAATCGCTCATGCTAAAAAGCTGTATTTTTCTTAATCTTTTGCTATGTGACTGAATAGGACAAGTTCATGGTACAGTTCAGTAAAAAATAAATAAAAAACAACAACTGCAATATACAAAGAATGAAAGAGTTCGTGACCCTTTATATTTTCTCAAAGATCAGACTCTCAAAGTTCAGACTTATTTATGCAGATTAAACTACAGCAATGTGCAATGTGCAAATTGCATCTTCCTCAAAGATGGTCTTAAGCAAAACAGCATGTTCCACTGGTCTCTCTCCCTTTCACCCCTCCCCCTTCAGTCACTCTTAGTGTCAACACAGACTGTCAGCCCAGTGACAACAGTTTACTGATTTCTTTTTTTAATTTTCTTTAATTCATAGAAGATTGTATAACTATGATATTACCAGCACTTGCTCATAATGATTAGATCTCTGTGTGAAAAAAGTTTTAAAGAGTTTGGATGCTGCACTTTAAAGATATAAAAAATTAGGGTTATGTTTTTTAAAAAATCACCACGTCAACACCGTTCAAGATATCCCAAATCCGCTCGCAATTTAACATCTTCAGAATCTTCTCTTCATGTTAAAAAAGTTTGGTGTGAATACCTTGTTATTCTTAGAAGGAGTGTGAATTTGTTTACAGCCTGATTTTTCCAAAAATCCACATTCAAATCAAAATAGCCGGCTTCCTGTTGGTCTTAGCTAATGAGTTTGATTTAGAAAGTTGTCCAGATTGATGAGAACAATATATGTACAGAGTTTGGTGACTGTAGGAAAAACTAACCCCCCAACTTTTGTCAAAAGATGGCGCTATAGAGTGCCTGCTCCACGCCCATTTATGACCTCTTGCCAGTGTCTAACTATCATTAATATTGATGTGTGTGTTGAGTTTCATGAAATTCTAAGCATGTTATCTGCTTCGAAAAGACAGGAATCTAATTTTAAAGTTTAACACGTTGCCATGGCAACAGCATTTGATTTATCATCGTACCCTTTACATATTCTTATCGGCCGTGTTTTGACATTATTTTGATGAAGTTTGAAGAAAATCAAGTAAAATTAAGAGGCTGATTTCAACACATTTTGAAAATGACACGCTTCCTGCTACCAGTTGGTGGCGCTATAACTTTGACTCATAATAGTCACATTTATGGAATCGGCATCATACAACGAACAATCTGGTGAAGTTTCATCAGAATCAGGCAATGTGTGCAACAGTTATTAGACACTTCCTGTTTCTCATTTCTCGCCATAACTTTGTCGCCTTGCCACGGCCAAACCGTTCGAGATATCAAAAATCCCCTCGCAATTTAGCGTCCCCAATGTCTTGAGATCATGCTGACCGAGTTTGGTGACAATCGTATGGAAATCCTGGGAGGAGTACGTTAAATTCCAGAGCATGCGCTTTTTAAACAGCCCTAAATATCTCACTTCCTGTTGCGTTAAGAAAATGACATAGAGTACAAAAGTTGTTCAGCTCAATGAGTTCTATATGTGTACCGAGTTTCATATGTGTACGTTCAAGTATGTGTGCTATATGGCCCTAAAAATTCCAGGGGGCGCTGTAGAGTCCCCTTGCCACGCCCCGGTACCAGCCTCTGTGACGTCCTGATGGCCGCAGATTCCGACATGTGTCCAAATTTTCAAGAGTTTTTGAGCATGTTAAGACCCCCTTAAGTGCCCGGAAGGTTAACAAAAAAAAAAAAAAAAAAAAATAAGAATCCTTAGGAAAACAAGAGGGCCTTCGCCCATTCTGGGCTCGGGCCCTAATAAGAATCCTTAGAAGAACAATAGGGCCTTCGCCCTTTTGGGCTCGGGCCCTAATAATAATAAACGGAGCAATTCCAATAGGGTCCTCGCACTGTAGTACTCGGGCCCTAATTAAAGCTGCAAGCAGCGATGAACGGGCCCTCGCACACGGGCTCACCGCCGACCGGTGGCTTTAGGAACACAGCAAACGGTGGGCAGTATGCTTTTAATACAGTAAATGTAGGAAAAATAGATCAAAGTCACTTAAATGTGCCAAACTTCCTGCTGCCAGCTGGTGGCGCTATGCCTATAACTGATTATTGACATGTAGATGTGTTCAGGCCAGCACTTTGATCAAACATATGAAGTTTGGTGCAGATTGACCTTGGTATGTGTGAGTTAGTGCAAGATATGATATATCCTGCTGCCAATAGGTGGCGCTATAATAATATCTGTATATTGGCCTTTAGATGTCTTCAGGCCAGGACTTTTACCAAACATGTGAAGTTTGAGGCAGATCGGACATTTTATGGCTGAGTTATAACAACTTTTATGTCCATGGCGAAACATCAAACTTTGTCACACCGCCACAGACACGCCCTTTAACGAAAACTCAAGATCTTCACAATTTAACATCTCTAAGGCCTCGAGATCAGACTGACCAAATATAATGTTGATATCATTAAATCTCTAGGAGGAGTTTGGTACAAGTCATTTCCTATTGCCAACAGGTGGCGCTGTGATTATAATAGAATATAGGCCTTCAGATTGGTTCAGGCCAGGACTCTTATCGAACATGTGAAGTTTGAGGCAAATCGGACATTTTATGGCTGAGTTATAACAAGTTTTATATCCATGGCGAGACCACGAAATTTGCCAGGCCGCCACGGACACACCCTTCAACGAAAACTCAAGATCTTCGCAATTTAACATCGCTAAAGCCTTTTTATTAGACTGACCGATTTTGGTGTTGATCTGATTAAATCTTTTGGAGGAGTTTGTTGCAGAGTACAGCATGACACTTCCTGGTGCCAGCAGGTGGCGCTATGAGTAAAACTGAATATGGGCATGTAGATGTCATCAGGTCAGGAGTGTTATCACACATGTGAAGTTTGGGGCAGATCGGGCATTTTATGCCTGAGTTATAGCAACTTCCTTTTTCATGGCGAAGCATCGAAATTTGCCAGGCCGCCACGGACACGCCCTCCGATGAAAACTCTAGATCTTCGCAATTTAACGTCACAAAGGGCTTTAGATTAGACTCACCAAATTTGCCGTTGATCCGAATAAATCTCTAGGAGGAGTTCGTTCAAGTATGACGCCTGAAAATGGCAAAAATTACACAAATTTTGCTAAGAAAATTAAAAATAACCGACTTCCTGTTGGGTGTCAAATTTTGCTCCAAGAGGCTTTTTTGTAGGTATTGGTGAGCTACATGTGTGTACCGATTTTCGTGCATGTACGTGAATCACAACTGAAAGCGCACACCGCGGAACGTGTAAAGGTGGCGCTATCGAGCCATTTTGCCACACCCACTTCTGCAACCCATATCAGACGTAAATTTTCGCCAGGTCTGATGTGTGTGCGAAGTTTCATGAGTTTTCGGGTATGTCTAAGCCCTCAAAAATGCGATTCATTTTGGAGAATAATAATAATAATTAAAGCTGCAAGCAGCGATGAACGGGCCCTCGCACACGGGCTCACCGCCGACCGGTGGCTTTAGGAACACAGCAAATGGTGGGTAGTATGCTTTTAATACAGTAAAAATATGAGAAATATTTCAAAGTAACTTAAATGTGCCAAATTTCCTGCCGCCAGCTGGTGGCGCTATGCCTATAACTGATTATTGGCATGTAGATGTGTTCAGGCCACCACTTTCATCAAACATATGAAGTTTGGTGCAGATTGACCTTGGTATGTTTGATTTAGTGAAAGATATAATATATCCTGCTGCCAACAGGTGGCGCTATGATAATATCTGAATATTGGCCTTTAGGTGTCTTCAGGCCAGGACTCTTACCAAACCTGTGAAGTTTGAGGCAGATCAGACATTTTATGGCTGAGTTATAACAACGTCTATGTCCATGGCGAAACATCAAACTTTGTCACGCAGCCACGGACACGCCCTGTAACGAAAACTCAAGATCGTCGCAATTTAACATCTCTAAGGCCTCTAGATCAGACTGACCAAATATAATGTTGATATCATTAAATCTCTAGGAGGAGTTTGATACAAGTCATTTCCTGTTGCCAACAGGTGGCGCTGTGATTATAATAGAATATTGGCCTTCAGATGTGTTCAGGCCAGGACTCTTATTGAATATGTGAAGTTTGAGGCAAATCGGACATTTTATGGCTGAGTTATAACAAGTTTTATATCCATGGCGAGACCTCGAAATTTCTCAGGCCGCCACGGACACGCCCTTTACCGAAAACTCAAGATCTTCACAATTTAACATCACTAAGGCCTTTATATTAGACTGACCGATTTTGGTGTTGATCTGTATAAATCTCTAGGAGGAGTTGGTTGTAGAGTACAGCATGACACTTCCTGTTGCCAGCAGGTGGCGCTATGACTATAACTGAATATGGATATGTAGATGTCATCAGGTCAGGAGTGTTATCACACATGTGAAGTTTGGGACAGATCGGACATTTTATGCCTAAGTTATAGCAACTTCCTTTTTCATGGCGAAACATCGAAATTTGCGAGGCCGCCACGGACACGCCCTCCGATGAAAACTCTAGATCTTCACAATTTAACGTCACAAAGGGCTTTAGATTAGACTCACCAAATTTGCTGTTGATCGGAATAAATCTCTAGGAGGAGTTCGTTCAAGTACGACACCTGAAAATGGCAAAAATGACACAAATTTTGCTAAGAAAATTAATAATAACCGACTTCCTGTTGGGTTTCGGATTTTGTCCCAAGAGGCTTTTTTGTAGGTATTGGTGTGTTACATGTGTGTACCGATTTTAGTGCATGTACGTGAATCACAGCTGAATGCGCACACCGCGGAACGTGTAAAGGTGGCGCTGTCGAGCCATTTTGCCACACCCACTTCTGCAACCCATATCAGACGTAAATTTTCGCCAGGTCTGATGTGTGTGCGAAGTTTCATGAGTTTTCGGGTATGTCTAAGCCCTCAAAAATGCGATTCATTTTGGAGAATAATAATAATAATAATAATAATAATAATAATAATAATAAACGAAGCAGATCCAATAGGGTCCTCACACCATCGGTGCTCGGGCCCTAATAATAATAAACGAAGCAGATCCAATAGGGTCCTCACACCATCGGTGCTCGGGCCCTAATTAAAGCTGCAAGCAGCGATGGTAGGGCCCTCGCACTCGGGCTCACCGCCGATCGGTGGCGAATGGTGGGCACCATGCTATTAACACAGAAAATGTAGGAGGAATATGTCAAAGTCATTGATATGTGCCAATCTTCCTTCTGCCAGCTGGTGGCGCTATGCCTATAACTGAATATTGGCATGCAGATATGTTCAGGCCAGTGCTTTTATCAAATATATGAAGTTTGGTGAAGCTTGAACATGGCATGCTTGAGTGTAAGTCATGACATATCCTGCTGCCAACAGGTGGCGCTATTACAAAATATTGGCTTTTAGATGTCTTCAGGCCAGGACTATTGGCAAACATGTCAAGTTTGGTGCAAATTGTACATTGCATGCTTAAGTTAGTGTAAAACAAGTAATTTGCTGTTGCCAGCTGGTGGCGCTATGACTATAACTAAATATTGGCATGTAAATGTATTCAGGCCAAGACTCTTATCAAACATATTAAGTTTGGGGCTGATTGGACATTGCATGCCTGAGTTACAGTAACTTCCTGTTTCATTGCATTAAGAGTATGCTTTAGCACTTAGCTAAATGTTGCTAACATGTTTCTAGCATGTTGCTACCCTATTTAACACTTGTTGATATTTTTAAAATGTTGCTGGGCATCCACATTGGTATTAAACATGTGACTTTCTGTTGCCAGCAGGTTGCACTATGACTATAACTGAATATAGGCATGGGCTTGTGTTCAGACCAGGACTCTTATCAAATATATTAAGCTTGGGTCAGATTGGACATTGTATGCATGAGTTACACTTATTTTTCTTTGTATTAATATCATGCTTTAGCTCTTAGCTAAGTGTTGCTAGCATGTTTTAACATGATTCTAGCATGATGCTAGCCTATTTAAAACTTGCTAACGCTTTTTAATATGTTGCTAGGAGTCCGTAATACCATTAAATGTCACTTCCTGTTGTCAGCAGGTGGCGCTGTGATTATAACTGAATATGGGCATGTATATATCTTCAGGCCAGGAGTCTTATCAAACATGTGAAGTTTGGGGCTGATTGGACATTGCATGCCTGAGTTACAGTAACTTCCTGTTTTATGTCTTTAACAACATGCTTTAGCACTAAGTAAGTGCTGCTAGCATGTTTGGGTACGTTTTAAACTAGTTTAGCACTCAATGGCTTTTTTAGTGTGTTGCCAATAGTGTGTCACAGTGTTAAACATGTCACTTCCTGTTGACAGTAGGTGGCGCTATGACTATAACTGAATATTGGCATGTAGATATCTTCAGGTCAGGACTGTTATCAAACATGTGAAGTTTGGGGCTGATTGGACATTGCATGCCTGAGTTAGAGCAACTTCCTGTTTCATTGCATTAAGAGTATGCTTTAGCACTTAGCTAAATGTTGCTAACATTTTATAGCATGTTTCTAGCATGTTGCTACCCTGTTTAACAGTTGTTGAATTTTTTTAAAATGTTGCTAGGCATCCACAACAGTATTAAACATGTGGCTTCCTGTTACCAGCTGGTGGCGCTATGACTATAACTGAATACGGGCATTGGCGTGTGTTTAGGCCAGGATTCTAATCAAACATGTTAAGTTTGGGGCTGATTGGACATTGTATGCCTGAGTTAGAGTAACTTCCTGTTTCATTGTATTATTAGCATGCTTTAACATATTAGCTAAGTGTTGCTAGCATGCTTTATTATTTTTGTAGCATGTTGAATATTAAGTTTGGGTCAGATTCAACATTATATACATGAGTTACAGCAATTTCCTTTTGTATTTGTATTAATAGCATGCTTTAGCTCTTAGCTAAGTGTTGCTAGCATGTTTTAGCATGTTTGTAGCATGTTGCTAGCCTATTTAAGACTTGTTAACGCTTTTCAATATGATTCTAGGAGTCCGTAACAGTGTTAAACATGTCATTTCCTGTTGTCAGCAGGTGGCGCTATGACTATAACTGAATATGGGCACTGATGTGTGTTCAGGACCGGACTGTCATCAAACATGTGAAGTTTGAGGCAGATCGGACATCGTATGCCTGAGTTATAGCAACTTCCTTTTTCATGGCGAAACATCAAAGTTTGTCCGGCCGCCACGGACACGCCCTTCGACGAAAACTCTAAAGCTTCGCAATTTAACATCGCAAAGGCCTTATGATGACACTCAGCAAATTTGAAGATGATCGGATAAAAACTGTAGGAGGAGTTCGTTAAAGTATGAGGCCTGAAAATGGCAAAAATTGCACAAAAATCATACAGGAAATTCAATATAACGGACTTCCTGTTGGGTTTCGGATGTTGCACCAGGATACTTTTTTGTAGGTATTGGTGTGTTACATATGTGTACCGAGTTTCGTACATGTACATGAAACGTAGCTCGAGGGGCACTCCGTTGAAATTTTATAGGTGGCGCTATCGAGCCATTTTGCCACACCCACTTTTGAAAACCATATCAGATGTAAATTTTCGCCAGGTCTGATGCGTGTGCAAAGTTTCGTGAGTTTTCGGGCATGTTTAGGCCCTCAAAAAGACTTTTCACTTTGGAGAAGAAGAAGAAGAAGAAGAAGAATAAACGGAGCAATTCCAATAGGGTCCTCGCACTGTAGTGCTCGGGCCCTAATTAAAGCTGCAAGCAGCGATGGTAGGGCCCTCGCACTCGGGCTCACCGCCGATTGGTGGCGAATGGTGGGCACTATGCTATTAACACAGAAAATGTAGTAGGAATATGTCAAAGTCATTGATATGTGCCAATCTTCCTTCTGCCAGCTGGTGGCGCTATGCCTATAACTGAATATTGGCATGCAGATGTGTTCAGGCCAGTGCTTTTATCAAACTTATGAAGTTTGGTGAAGCTTGAACATGGCATGCTTGAGTGTAAGTCATGACATATCCTGCTGCCAACAGGTGGCGCTATTACAAAATATTGTCTTTTAGATGTCTTCAGGCCAGGACTATTGCCAAACATGTCAAGTTTGTTGCAAATTGTACATTGCATGCTTAAGTTAGTGTAAAACAAGTAATTTGCTGTTGCCAGCTGGTGGCGCTATGACTATAACTAAATATTGGCATGTAAATGTATTCAGGCCAGGACTCTTATAAAACATATTAAGTTTGGGGCTGATTGGACATTGCATGCCTGAGTTACAGTAACTTCCTGTTTCATTGCATTAAGAGTATGCTTTAGCACTTAGCTAAATGTTGCTAACATGTTTCTAACATGTTGCTACCCTATTTTAACACTTGTTGATATTTTTAAAATGTTGCTAGGCATCCACAACAGTATTAAATATGTGGCTTCCTATTACCAGCTGGTGGCGCTATGACTATAGCTGAATATGGGCATGTATATATCTTCAGGCCAGGACTCTTATCAAACATGTGAAGTTTGGGGCTGATTGGACATTGCATGCCTGAGTTACAGTAACTTCCTGTTTCATTGCATTAAGAGCATGCTTTAGCACTTAGCTAAATGTTGCTAACATGTTATAGCATGTTTCTAGCATGTTGCTACCCTATTTAACACTTGTTGATATTTTTAAAATGTTGCTTGGCATCCACAACAGTATTAAACATGTGACTTCCTGTTGCCAGCAGGTGGCACTATCACTATAACTGAATATGGGCATGGGCTTGTGTTCAGACCAGGACTCTTATCAAACATATTAAGCTTGGGTCAGATTGGACATTGTATGCATGAGTTACACTTATTTTTCTTTGTATTAATATCATGCTTTAGCTCTCAGCTAAGTGTTGCTAGCATGTTTTAACATGATTCTAGCATGATGCTAGCCTATTTAAAACTTGCTGACGCTTTTTATTATGTTGCTAGGAGTCCGTAACACCATTAAACGTCACTTCCTGTTGTCAGCAGGTGGTGCTGTGACTATAACTGCATGTATATATCTTCAGGCCAGGAGTCTTATCAAACGTGAAGTTTGGGGCTGATTGGACATTGCATGTCTGAGTTACAGTAACTTCCTGTTTTATGTCTTTAACAACATGCTTTAGCACTAAGTAAGTGTTGCTAGCATGTTTGAGTACGTTTTAAACTAGTTTAGCACTCAATGGCTTTTTTAGTGTGTTGCTAATAGTGTGTCACAGTGTTAAACATGTCACTTCCTGTTGACAGTAGGTGGCGCTATAACTATAACTGAATATTGGCATGTAGATATCTTCAGGCCAGGACTGTTATCAAACATGTGAAGTTTGGGGCTGATTGGACATTGCATGCCTGAGTTACAGTAACTTCCTGTTTCATTGCATTAAGAGTATGCTTTAGCACGTAGCTAAATGTTGCTAACATGTTTCTAACATGTTGCTATCCTATTTTAACACTTGTTGATATTTTTAAAATGTTGCTAGGCATCCACAACAGTATTAAACATGTGGCTTCCTATTACCAGCTGGTGGCGCTATGACTATAGCTGAATATGGGCATGTATATATCTTCAGGCCAGGACTCTTATCAAACATGTGAAGTTTGGGGCTGATTGGACATTGCATGCCTGAGTTACAGTAACTTCCTGTTTCATTGCATTAAGAGCATGCTTTAGCACTTAGCTAAATGTTTGCTAACATGTTATAGCATGTTTCTAGCATGTTGCTACCCTATTTAACACTTGTTGATATTTTTAAAATGTTGCTTGGCATCCACAACAGTATTAAACATGTGACTTCCTGTTGCCAGCAGGTGGCACTATCACTATAACTGGATATGGGCATGGGCTTGTGTTCAGACCAGGACTCTTATCAAACATATTAAGCTTGGGTCAGATTGGACATTGTATGCATGAGTTACACTTATTTTTCTTTGTATTAATATCATGCTTTAGCTCTCAGCTAAGTGTTGCTAGCATGTTTTAACATGATTCTAGCATGATGCTAGCCTATTTAAAACTTGCTGACGCTTTTTATTATGTTGCTAGGAGTCCGTAACACCATTAAACGTCACTTCCTGTTGTCAGCAGGTGGCGCTGTGACTATAACTGCATGTATATATCTTCAGGCCAGGAGTCTTATCAAACGTGAAGTTTGGGGCTGATTGGACATTGCATGTCTGAGTTACAGTAACTTCCTCTTTTATGTCTTTAACAACATGCTTTAGCACTAAGTAAGTGTTGCTAGCATGTTTGAGTACGTTTTAAACTAGTTTAGCACTCAATGGCTTTTTTAGTGTGTTGCTAATAGTGTGTCACAGTGTTAAACATGTCACTTCCTGTTGACAGTAGGTGGCGCTATAACTATAACTGAATATTGGCATGTAGATATCTTCAGGCCAGGACTGTTATCAAACATGTGAAGTTTGGGGCTGATTGGACATTGCATGCCTGAGTTACAGTAACTTCCTGTTTCATTGCATTAAGAGTATGCTTTAGCACTTAGCTAAATGTTGCTAACATGTTATAGCATGTTTCTAGCATGTTGCTACCCTGTTTAACAGTAGTTGAATTTTTTTAAAATGTTGCTAGGCATCCACAACAGTATTAAACATGTGGCTTCCTGTTACCAGCTGGTGGCGCTATGACTATAACTGAATACGGGCATGGGCGTGTGTTTAGGCCAGGATTCTTATCAAACATGTTAAGTTTGGGGCTGATTGGACATTGTATGCCTGAGTTAGAGTAACTTCCTGTTTCATTGTATTATTAGCATGCTTTAGCATATTAGCTAAGTGTTGCTAGCATGCTTTATTATTTTTGTAGCATGTTGAATATTAAGTTTGGGTCAGATTCAACATTATATACATGAGTTACAGCAATTTCCTTTTGTATTTGTATTAATAGCATGCTTTAGCTCTTAGCTAAGTGTTGCTAGCATGTTTTAGCATGTTTGTAGCATGTTGCTAGCTTATTTAAGACTTGTTAACGCTTTTCAATATGTTTCTAGGAGTCCGTAACAGTGTTAAACATGTCATTTCCTGTTGTCAGCAGGTGGCGCTATGACTATAACTGAATATGGGCACTGACGTGTGTTCAGGACCGGACTGTCATCAAACATGTGAAGTTTGAGGCAGATCGGACATCGTATGCCTGAGTTATAGCAACTTCCTTTTTCATGGCGAAACATCAAAGTTTGTCCGGCCGCCACGGACACGCCCTTCAACGAAAACTCTAAAGCTTCACAATTTAACATCGCAAAGGCCTTATGATGACACTCAGCAAATTTGAAGATGATCGGATAAAAACTGTAGGAGGAGTTCGTTAAAGTATGAGGCCTGAAAATGGCAAAAACTGCACAAAAATCGTACAGGAAATTCAATATAACGGACTTCCTGTTGGGTTTCGGATGTTGCACCAGGAGACTTTTTTGTAGGTATTGGTGTGTTACATATGTGTACCGAGTTTCGTACATGTACGTGAAACGTAGCTCGAGGGGCACTCCGTTGAAATTTTATAGGTGGCGCTATCGAGCCATTTTGCCACACCCACTTTTGAAAACCATATCAGATGTAAATTTTCGCCAGGTCTGATGCGTGTGCAAAGTTTCGTGAGTTTTCGGGCATGTTTAGGCCCTCAAAAAGACTTTTCATTTTGGAGAAGAAGAAGAAGAAGAAGAAGAAGAAGAAGAATAAACGGAGCAATTCCAATAGGGTCCTCGCACTGTAGTGTTTGGGCCCTAATTAAAGCTGCAAGCAATGATGGTAGGGCCCTCGCACTCGGGCTCACCGCCGATCGGTGGCGAATGGTGGGCACTATGCTATTAACACAGAAAATGTAGGAGGAATATGTCAAAGTCATTGATATGTGCCAATCTTCCTTCTGCCAGCTGGTGGCGCTATGCCTATAACTGAATATTGGCATGCAGATGTGTTCAGGCCAGTGCTTTTATCAAACATATGAAGTTTGGTGAAGCTTGAACATGGCATGCTTGAGTGTAAGTCATGACATATCCTGCTGCCAACAGGTGGCGCTATTACAAAATATTGGCTTTTAGATGTCTTCAGGCCAGGACTATTGGCAAACATGTCAAGTTTGGTGCAAATTGTACATTGCATGCTTAAGTTAGTGTAAAACAAGTAATTTGCTGTTGCCAGCTGGTGGCGCTATGACTATAACTAAATATTGGCATGTAAATGTATTCAGGCCAAGACTCTTATCAAACATATTAAGTTTGGGGCTGATTGGACATTGCATGCCTGAGTTACAGTAACTTCCTGTTTCATTGCATTAAGAGTATGCTTTAGCACTTAGCTAAATGTTGCTAACATGTTTCTAGCATGTTGCTACCCTATTTAACACTTGTTGATATTTTTAAAATGTTGCTGGGCATCCACAACAGTATTAAACATGTGACTTCCTGTTGCCAGCAGGTGGCACTATGACTATAACTGAATATGGGCATGGGCTTGTGTTCAGACCAGGACTCTTATCAAACATATTAAGCTTGGGTCAGATTGGACATTGTATGCATGAGTTACACTTATTTTTCTTTGTATTAGTATCATGCTTTAGCTCTCAGCTAAGTGTTGCTAGCATGTTTTAACATGATTCTAGCATGATGCTAGCCTATTTAAAACTTGCTGACGCTTTTTATTATGTTGCTAGGAGTCCGTAATACCATTAAACGTCACTTCCTGTTGTCAGCAGGTGGCGCTGTGACTATAACTGAATATGGGCATGTATATATCTTCAGGCCAGGACTCTTATCAAACGTGAAGTTTGGGGCTGATTGGACATTGCATGTCTGAGTTACAGTAACTTCCTGTTTTATGTCTTTAACAACATGCTTTAGCACTAAGTAAGTGTTGCTAGCATGTTTGAGTACGTTTTAAACTAGTTTAGCACTCAATGGCTTTTTTAGTGTGTTTCTAATAGTGTGTCACAGTGTTAAACATGTCACTTCCTGTTGACAGTAGGTGGCGCTATAACTATAACTGAATATTGGCATGTAGATATCTTCAGGCCAGGACTGTTATCAAACATGTGAAGTTTGGGGCTGATTGGACATTGCATGCCTGAGTTAGAGTAACTTCCTGTTTCATTGCATTAAGAGTATGCTTTAGCACTTAGCTAAATGTTGCTAACATGTTATAGCATGTTTCTAGCATGTTGCTACCCTGTTTAACAGTTGTTGAATTTTTTAAAAATGTTGCTAGGCATCCACAACAGTATTAAACATGTGGCTTCCTGTTACCAGCTGGTGGCGCTATGACTATAACTGAATACGGGCATTGGCGTGTGTTTAGGCCAGGATTCTTATCAAACATGTTAAGTTTGGGGCTGATTGGACATTGTATGCCTGAGTTAGAGTAACTTCCTGTTTCATTGTATTATTAGCATGCTTTAGCATATTAGCTAAGTGTTGCTAGCATGCTTTATTATTTTTGTAGCATGTTGAATATTAAGTTTGGGTCAGATTCAACATTATATACATGAGTTACAGCAATTTCCTTTTGTATTTGTATTAATAGCATGCTTTAGCTCTTAGCTAAGTGTTGCTAGCATGTTTTAGCATGTTTGTAGCATGTTGCTAGCCTATTTAAGACTTGTTAACGCTTTTCAATATGTTTCTAGGAGTCCGTAACAGTGTTAAACATGTCATTTCCTGTTGTCAGCAGGTGGCGCTATGACTATAACTGAATATGGGCACTGACGTGTGTTCAGGACCGGACTGTCATCAAACATGTGAAGTTTGAGGCAGATCGGACATCGTGTGCCTGAGTTATAGCAACTTCCTTTTTCATGGCGAAACATCAAAGTTTGTCCGGCCGCCACGGACACGCCCTTCGACGAAAACTCTAAAGCTTCGCAATTTAACATCGCAAAGGCCTTATGATGACACTCAGCAAATTTGAAGATGATCGGATAAAAACTGTAGGAGGAGTTCGTTAAAGTATGAGGCCTGAAAATGGCAAAAACTGCACAAAAATCGTACAGGAAATTCAATATAACGGACTTCCTGTTGGGTTTCGGATGTTGCACCAGGAGACTTTTTTGTAGGTATTGGTGTGTTACATATGTGTACCGAGTTTCGTACATGTACATGAAACGTAGCTCGAGGGGCACTCCGTTGAAATTTTATAGGTGGCGCTATCGAGCCATTTTGCCACACCCACTTTTGAAAACCACATCAGATGTAAATTTTCGCCAGGTCTGATGCGTGTGCAAAGTTTCGTGAGTTTTCGGGCATGTTTAGGCCCTCAAAAAGACTTTTCACTTTGGAGAAGAAGAAGAAGAAGAAGAAGAAGAAGAAGAAGAAGAAGAAGAAGAAGAAGAAGAAGAAGAAGAAGAAGAAGAAGAAGAAGAATAAACGGAGCAATTCCAATAGGGTCCTCGCACTGTAGTGCTCGGGCCCTAATAATAATAAACGGAGCAGATTCAATAGGGTCCTCACACCATCGGTGCTCGGGCCCTAATAATAATAATAAACGAAGCAGATCCAATAGGGTCCTCACACCATCGGTGCTCGGGCCCTAATAATAATAATAATAATAAACGGAGCAGATCCAATAGGGTCCTCACACCATCGGTGCTCGGGCCCTAATTAAAGCTGCAAGCAGCGATGGGAGGGCCCTCGCACCGGGCTCACCGCCGACCTGTGGCGAATGGTGGGCACTATGCTTTTAACATAGTAAATTTAAGAGGAATATGTGAAAGTTATTTAGACGTGCCAGATTTCTTGCTGCCAGCTGGTGGCGCTATGTGTATAACTGAATATTGGCATGCAGATGTGTTCAGGCCAGCGATTGTATCAAACATATGAAGTTTGGTGCAGATTGAACATGGCATGCTTGAATGTAATACATGACATATCATGACATATATAAGTTAGTGTAAAACAAGTAATTTACTGTTGCCAGCTGGTGGCGCTATGACTATAACTTAATATTGGCATGTAAATGTATTCAGACCAGGACTCTTATCAAACATATTAAGTTTGGGGCTGATTGGACATTGCATGGCTGAGTTACAGTAACTTCCTGTTTTATGTCTTTAACAACATGCTTTAGCACTAAGTAAGTGTTGCTAGCATGTTTGAGTACATTTTAAACTAGTTTAGCACTCAATAGCTTTTTTAGTGTGTTGCTAATAGTGTATCACAGTGTTAAACATGTCACTTCCTGTTGACAGTAGGTGGCGCTATGACTATAACTGAATATTGGCATGTAGATATCTTCAGGTCAGGACTGTTATCAAACATGTGAAGTTTGGGGCTGATTGGACATTGCATGCCTGAGTTACAGTAACTTCCTGTTTCATTGCATTAAGAGTATGCTTTAGCACTTAGCTAAATGTTGCTAACATGTTTCTAGCATGTTACTACCCTATTTAACACTTGTTGATATTTTTAAAATGTTGCTGGGCTTCCACAACCGTATTAAACATGTGACTTCCTGTTGCCAGCAGGTGGCACTATGACTATAACTGAATATGGGCATGGGCTTGTGTTCAGACCAGGACTCTTATCAAACATATTAAGCTTGGGTCATATTGGACATTGTATGCATGAGTTACACTTATTTTTCTTTGTATTAATATCATGCTTTAGCTCTTAGCTAAGTGTTGCTAGCATGTTTTAACATGATAGTAGCATGATGCTAGCCTATTTAAAACTTGCTAACACTTTTTAATATGTAGCTAGGAGTCCGTAACACCATTAAAGGTCACTTCCTGTTGTCAGCAGGTGGCGCTGTGACTATAACTGAATATGGGCATGTATATATCTTCAGGCCAGGAGTCTTATCAAACATGTGAAGTTTGGGGGTGATTGGACATTGCATGCCTGAGTTACAGTAACTTCCTGTTTCATTGCATTAAGAGCATGCTTTAGCACTTAGCTAAATGTTGCTAACATGTTATAGCATGTTTCTAGCATGTTGCTACCCTTTTTAACAGTTGTTGATATTTTTAAAATGTTGCTAGGCATCCACAACAGTATTAAACATGTGGCTTCCTGTTACCAGCTGGTGGCGCTATGACTATAACTGAATACGGGTATGGGTGTGTGTTCAGACCAGGACTCTTATCAAACATGTTAAGTTTGGGGCTGATTGGACATTGTATGCCTGAGTTAGAGTAACTTCCTGTTTCATTGTATTATTAGCATGATTTAGCATTTTAGTTAAGTGTTGCTAGCATGCTTTACTATGTTTGTAGCATGTTGAATATTAAGTTTGGGTCAGATTCAACATTATATACATGAGTTACAGCAATTTCCTTTTGTATTTGTATTAATAGCATGCTTTAGCTCTTAGCTAAGTGTTGCTAGCATGTTTTAGCATGTTTCTAGCATGTTGCTAGCCTATTAAAGACTTGTTAACGCTTTTCAATATGTTGCTAGGAGTCCGTAACAGTGTTAAACATGTCATTTCCTGTTGTCAGCAGGTGGCGCTATGACTATAACTGAATATGGGCACTGACGTGTGTTCAGGACCGGACTGTTATCAAACATGTGAAGTTTAAGGCAGATCGGACATCGTATGCCTGAGTTATCGCAACTTCCTTTTTCATGGCGAAACATCAAAGTTTGTCCGGCCGCCACGGACACGCCCTTCGACGAAAACTCTAAAGCTTCGCAATTTAACATCGCAAAGGCCTTATGATGACACTCAGCAAATTTGAAGATGATCGGATAAAAACTGTAGGAGGAGTTTGTTAAAGTACGAGGCCTGAAAATGGCAAAAACTGCATAAAAATCGTACAGGAAATTCAATATAACGGACTTCCTGTTGGGTTTCGGATGTTGCACCAGGAGACTTTTTTGTAGGTACTGGTGTGTTACATATGTGTACCGAGTTTCGTACATGTACGTGAAACACAGCTCGAGGCGCACTCCGTTGAAATTTTATAGGTGGCGCTATGGAGCCATTTTGGCACACCCACTTCTGAAAACCGTATCAGATGTAAATTTTCGCCAGGTCTGATGCGTGTGCAAAGTTTCGTGAGTTTTCGAGCATGTTTAGGCCCTCAAAAAGACTTTTCATTTTGGAGAAGAAGAAGAAGAAGAAGAAGAATAATTAAAGCTGCAAGCAGCGATGGTAGGGCCCTCGCACTCGGGCTCACCGCCGATCGGTGGCGAATGGTGGGCACTATGCTATTAACACAGTAAATGTAGGAGGAATATGTCAAAGTCATTGATATGTGCCAATCTTCCTGCTGCCAGCTGGTGGCGCTATGCCTATAACTGAATATTGGCATGCAGATGTGTTCAGGCCAGTGCTTTCAAGAAACATATGAAGCTTGGTGAAGCTTGAACATGGCATGCTTGAGTGTAAGTCATGACATATCCTGCTGCCAACAGGTGGCGCTATTAAGAAATATTGGCTTTTAGATGTCTTCAGGCCAGGACTATTGGCAAACATGTCAAACTTGGTGCAAATTGTACATTGCATGCTTAAGTTAGTGTAAAACAAGTAATTTGCTGTTGCCAGCTGGTGGCGCTATGACTATAACTAAATACTGGCATGTAAATGTATTCAGGCCAGGACTCTTATCAAACATATTAAGTTTGGGGCTGATTGGACATTGCATGCCTGAGTTACAGTAACTTCCTGTTTCATTGCATTAAGAGTATGCTTTAGCACTTAGCTAAATGTTGGTAACATGTTTCTAGCATGTTGCTACCCTATTTAACACTTGTTGATATTTTTAAAATGTTGCTTGGCATCCACAACAGTATTAAACATGTGACTTCCTGTTGCCAGCAGGTGGCACTATGACTATAACTGAATATGGGCATGGGCTTGTGTTCAGACCAGGACTCTTATCAAACATATTAAGCTTGGGTCAGATTGGACATTGTATGCATGAGTTACACTTATTTTTCTTTGTATTAATATCATGCTTTAGCTCTCAGCTAAGTGTTGCTAGCATGTTTTAACATGATTCTAGCATGATGCTAGCCTATTTAAAACTTGCTGACGCTTTTTATTATGTTGCTAGGAGTCCGTAACACCATTAAACGTCACTTCCTGTTGTCAGCAGGTGGCGCTGTGACTATAACTGAATATGGGCATGTATATATCTTCAGGCCAGGACTCTTATCAAACGTGAAGTTTGGGGCTGATTGGACATTGCATGTCTGAGTTACAGTAACTTCCTGTTTTATGTCTTTAACAACATGCTTTAGCACTAAGTAAGTGTTGCTAGCATGTTTGAGCACGTTTTAAACTAGTTTAGCACTCAATGGCTTTTTTAGTGTGTTGCTAATAGTGTGTCACAGTGTTAAACATGTCACTTCCTGTTGACAGTAGGTGGCGCTATAACTATAACTGAATATTGGCATGTAGATATCTTCAGGCCAGGACTGTTATCAAACATGTGAAGTTTGGGGCTGATTGGACATTGCATGCCTGAGTTACAGTAACTTCCTGTTTCATTGCATTAAGAGTATGCTTTAGCACTTAGCTAAATGTTGCTAACATGTTATAGCATGTTTCTAGCATGTTGCTACCCTGTTCAACAGTTGTTGAATTTTTTTTAAAATGTTGCTAGGCATCCACAACAGTATTAAACATGTGGCTTCCTGTTACCAGCTGGTGGCGCTATGACTATAACTGAATACGGGCATGGGCGTGTGTTTAGGCCAGGATTCTTATCAAACATGTTAAGTTTGGGGCTGATTGGACATTGTATGCCTGAGTTAGAGTAACTTCCTGTTTCATTGTATTATTAGCATGCTTTAGCATATTAGCTAAGTGTTGCTAGCATGCTTTATTATTTTTGTAGCATGTTGAATATTAAGTTTGGGTCAGATTCAACATTATATACATGAGTTACAGCAATTTCCTTTTGTATTTGTATTAATAGCATGCTTTAGCTCTTAGCTAAGTGTTGCTAGCATGTTTTAGCATGTTTGTAGCATGTTGCTAGCCTATTTAAGACTTGTTAACGCTTTTCAATATGTTTCTAGGAGTCCGTAACAGTGTTAAACATGCCATTTCCTGTTGTCAGCAGGTGGCGCTATGACTATAACTGAATATGGGCACTGACGTGTGTTCAGGACCGGACTGTCATCAAACATGTGAAGTTTGAGGCAGATCGGACATCGTATGCCTGAGTTATAGCAACTTCCTTTTTCATGGCGAAACATCAAAGTTTGTCCGGCCGCCACGGACACGCCCTTTGACGAAAACTCTAAAGCTTCGCAATTTAACATCGCAAAGGCCTTATGATGACACTCAGCAAATTTGAAGATGATCGGATAAAAACTGTAGGAGGAGTTCGTTAAAGTATGAGGCCTGAAAATGGCAAAAACTGCACAAAAATCGTACAGGAAATTCAATATAACGGACTTCCTGTTGGGTTTCGGATGTTGCACCAGGAGACTTTTTTGTAGGTATTGGTGTGTTACATATGTGTACCGAGTTTCGTACATGTACGTGAAACGTAGCTCGAGGGGCACTCCATTGAAATTTTATAGGTGGCGCTATCGAGCCATTTTGCCACACCCACTTTTGAAAACGATATCAGATGTAAATTTTCGCCAGGTCTGATGCGTGTGCAAAGTTTCGTGAGTTTTCGGGCATGTTTAGGCCCTCAAAAAGACTTTTCATTTTGGAGAAGAAGAAGAAGAAGAAGAAGAATAAACGGAGCAATTCCAATAGGGTCCTCGCACTGTAGTGCTCGGGCCCTAATAAACGGAGCATTTCCAATAGGGTCCTCGCACTGTAGTGCTCGGGCCCTAATAAAATAAAGAGGAAAATAAGAATCCTTAGAAGAGCAATAGGGCCTTCACCCCTTTGGGCTCGGGCCCTAAAAAATACAAATAATTAAAGTTGCAAGCAGCGATGAACGGGCACAGTCGCCATCCCGGTAACATCAGGAAAACGGTGGCCAGCATTCACAGTAACCTTTAAACCACCTTCCCCTTTCTCTCCTTCTCTCTCTCTCTGTCTCTCCCTCTCATCCCCTCCCCCTCCCCCTGCACTCACTCTAACACACACACACACACACACACACACACACACACACACACACACACACACAAATAAAGGCAGAGTGAAAAAAGATGTCTGATAGTTTTTAAATTGTCTTTTATTCAGAGAGTTTTGTATATCTATGAAAATGAACTGTTTCCTTAGAATGACTAGTTCTCTGTATGAAACAAGTTTTAAAGGGTTTGGATGGTGCACTTTAAAGATATAAAATTACTGAAAATGGAAAATGAAATTCTAAGCATGTTATCTGCCTCAAAAACACAGAAAACAAATATTTTAATGTATGTTTTTTTTTAAATGTGCCATGGCAATAGTATTTGATGCATCAGGGACACCTTTACAGATTCTCATCGGCCGTGTTTTGACATTATTCTGATGAAGTTGGAAGAAAATCGAGTAAAAATATATTGTTTATTGTTCGTTCATGTTGGTTAATGCATTAACTAATGTTAACAAAAGATATCCTATTTTAAATAGTTACCAACATGTTTTATGATCTACAACCATTTTTAAATATTATTTTAATGATCTATAAGCATCTGTGAAATAATTATAAACAAATAGATTAAAAATAAATACATATTAACTTAGTTGATGCATTTGTTTCTCATTCTAATTAAGTGAACTGAGCAGTATAGTGTCATACGATTTATCCCATCAGTGAGAGTGTATATATGTATATAAATCATATAATTTTTCCTTTAAAGATTAAAAAAAGATTTTATGCTCTTTAAGCACTTATACAAAATAATTATGTAAAAGTACACTGACAGTACAGTACATATCAACTGATTCTATGCATTATTGTCATTCTTATACACTGAGAATGAGCTAAATAGCATTAGAGGTCAAACGATTCCTTATCTTATGAGGACCTCTAGTGTTCATCCCTGGTATTAGAGCCTTAATCTGACGTATTTCCTAAGAATTTCTTGTTCTTTAAATGTAAAAAGTTTTGATGAGTTAGAATAATGCAATTTAAAGATATATGGAAATAACTCTTCATCTTTTTTATTGTTACTTTCATAAATCACCACATCAACACCGTTCAAGATATCCCAAAGCCATTCACAATTTAGCATCTTCGGTATCTTGGCATCATGTTGGCAAAGTTTGGTGTGAACTTTCTGATTCTGCTATGAGTGATATGAATTTATTCACAGCTATATTTTTCCAAAAATCCACATTCAAATCAAAATAGCTGACTTCCTGTTGGTCGTAGCTAATAGGTGTGAATTAGAAAGTTGTCCAGCTTGATGAGACCAATATACCGACTGAGTTTGATGTCTGTAGCTACAACTAACCCTCCAACTTTTGTCAAAAGGTGGCGCTATAGAGTGCCTCCTCCATGCCCATTTATGAGCTTTTGCCAGTGTCTAACTATCATTAATATTGATGTGTGTGTTAAGTTTCATGAAATTCTAAGCATGTTATCTGCCTCAAAAACACAGGAAACAAATGTTAAAGTTTGACACGTTGCCACGGCAACAGCGTTTGATCTATCAAGGACCCCTTTACAGATTCTCATCGGCCGTGTTTTGATATTTTTCTGATAAAGTTTGAAGCAAATTGAGTAAAATTAAGAGGCTGATTTAAAAGCGTTTTGCAAACAACACACTTCCTGCTGCCAGTTGGTGACGCTATAACTTTGACTCATAATAGTCACATCTCTGTGATCGGCATTAGACGACAAACAAACTGCTGAAGTTTGGTCAAAATCAGGCAAAGTGTGTCAAAGTTATTGGACACTTCCTGTTTCTCATTTCTCGCCATAATTTGTCGCCCCGCCACGGCTAAACCGTTCGAGATATATAATTCCCCTGGCAATTTTGCATCCTCAATGTCTTGAGATCATGCTGACTGAGTTTGGTGGCCATCGGTGGAAAGGCCTAGGATTAGTATTTCAAATTCCACAGCCTGATTTTTCCAAAAATCTACATTTAAATAAAAATAGCCGACTTCCTGTTGGTCGTAGCTAATGAGTGTAAATTAGAAAGTTGTCCGGCTTGATGAGTCCAATATATGTACCAAGTTTGGTGACTGTAGGAGAAAGTAACCCCCCCAACTTTTGTCAAAAGTTGGCGCTATGGAGCGCCCGCTCAATGCCCATTTATGGGCTTTTATCAGTGTCTAAATATCAATAATAGAGATGCGTGTGTTGAGTTTCATGAAATTCTACGTATTTTAAGTGGCTCAAAAACACAAAAATCAAAATTTAAAGTTTGCCACGTTGCCATGGCAACATGATAAAAGTTATCGATAACGCCCTTTACAGATTCTCATCGGCCGTGTTTTGACATTATTGTGATGTTGACATTATTGTGATGTTGACATTATTGTGATATTGCGATGTGATCATATTATTGACCAAGATGGCGGCGCGTACACATCGCGAGGCTCAGTGTCTCTCCAGTTTCTGCAAATTTGCAGTATTTTACCTGCTCATCTTGGGTCTGTTCATACCGAACAGTAGTGCCTTACATCGTACACCCGACAGGAGATTTTGGATATTGGTTTGTACATTCCCGACAGTTTTATCAGTAATATTCGACTCGTCCCTGAGATGGCTAGGACACCCGAAGCTGCGCACTCTACCCGGCCGGGCGGAAGTGCTCGTAGGTGGCGACGCGACCGTAAACAAAGACGGGGGAAGCGCGGAGGACTAAGAGCTAAGCTAAAGCTAACACCACACCGGCTCTCTTTACCCAGCATTTTCCTCGCTAATGTACGGTCGCTGGTGAACAAAATGGACGAGATTCGACTCCGCATCAAACACAGCAAGAGACTTCGGAACTGTAATGTCATGATCTTCACTGAAACATGGCTAAACAGCGATGTATCGGACAGTGCTATTGCTCTAGCTGAGCTTCACACATTCCGGGCAGACAGAACGGCAGATGACTCCGGTAAGACCAGAGGCGGAGGATTGTGCGTTTATGTTAACAAAGCTTGGTGCACGAACTCTGTTGTTATTGGGAGACACTGCTCAGCTAACCTAGAGTTTCTCATGGTTAAGTGTAGACCGTTTTATTTGCCGCGGGAATTCACCTCCACCATAATAACTGCTGCTTACATTCCTCCTGACGCTGATGCCAAGCTTGCTATGAATGAACTTCATGTGGCCATCAGCAAACAACAAACTGCTCACCCGGAGGCTGCATTTATTGTTGTGGGGGATTTTAATCACTCAAACTTAAAGACAGTACTCCCCAAATTTCACCAAAACATTTTCTGTCACACCAGAGGAAACAAAACTTTAGACCATGTATACACAAACATGGCTGAAGCTTATACTGTGACCCCCCTCCCCCACTTGGGACAATCTGACCACCTTTCTTTGTTCCTCACCCCCAAATACTCACCCCTCATCAACCGTGTGAAGCCATCAGTGAAGACCATCAAAGTGTGGCCAGCGGGGGCAGACTTCACACTCCAGGAAAGGTTTCTACACACAGACTGGAGTATGTTTGCTTCTCAGGCCACCTGTGGCTCTCACGACTGCAGGCCTGTGTATGGATCTAACTCCATCATCAAGTTTGCAGATGACACTACAGTGATCGGTCTCATCAGCAGCAACGATGAGACTGCCTACAGGGAGGAGATCCAGCACCTGGCCACGTGGTGCACAGACAATAATCTGCTCCTTAACACCACCAAGACCAAGGAGCTCATTGTGGACTTCAGGAAGGGAAGAAGAGGTTTACACGAACCCATCCACATCAATGGGATGGCTGTTGAGCCTGTTTCATCCTTTAAGTTCCTGGGGACCCACATTTCGGAGGATCTATCCTGGACCACCAACACCTCCAGCCTGGTCAAGAAGGCTCACCAGCGCCTGTTCTTCTCAGCCATCCTGGTGAACTTCTATCGCTGCACGATAGAAAGCATCCTTACGAACTGTGTCACAGTCTGGTACGGAAGCTGCTCTGTTGCGGAGCGTAAGGCACTGCAGCGGGTGGTGAAAACTGCCCAACGCATCATAGGGACTCCACTTCCATCCATTGAGGACATCCAGAAGAAGCACTGTCTGCGTCGAGCACGCAGTATTTTTAAGGATTCCTCTCATCCCGCCCACAAACTGTTTTCTCTCCTGCCTTCTGGCAGGCGTTTCAGATGCCACAGGACAAGAACTAGCAGACTGAGGAACAGCTTCTTTCCCAGAGCTGTCTCCTTATTGAACTCTGAACCCCACTGACCCTTGGCCCCCACCCCCACACACTCCCCACTACCATTGCACTACTTAATATTCATTGCACTACGCTGTACATACCCATTTGTAAATGCACATTTCCATTGCACATATACATACAGTAAATTTGTGATAAATCTATATCTATACATGTCAATTTGTAAATTCCTGCTTCAGTAAACAGTAACCTGTATATTATGTTAGTATCTACCTGCAATTTATATTATAGTTAATAGCAACCTGTATATTGTGTTCATCTATTTGTACATTCTAATTGTAGTTAATTATCATCTGTAAATTATGCTCACAGTACTTCATCTGTAAATATTATCCATAGTTTCTCCCTGTACATATTCCCTATAAGTGCACTTATAACTTATACCTTTATCCTGCACTTGCTGCTTATTGCACTCCTGGTTAGACCTAAACTGCATTTCGTTGCCTTGTACTTGTACATGTGTAATGACAATAATTAAAATGTTGCTTGGCATCCACAACAGTATTAAACATGTGACTTCCTGTTGCCAGCAGGTGGCACTATGACTATAACTGAATATGGGCATGGGCTTGTGTTCAGACCAGGACTCTTATCAAACATATTAAGCTTGGGTCAGATTGGACATTGTATGCATGAGTTACACTTATTTTTCTTTGTATTAATATCATGCTTTAGCTCTCAGCTAAGTGTTGCTAGCATGTTTTAACATGATTCTAGCATGATGCTAGCCTATTTAAAACTTGCTGACGCTTTTTATTATGTTGCTAGGAGTCCGTAACACCATTAAACGTCACTTCCTGTTGTCAGCAGGTGGCGCTGTGACTATAACTGAATATGGGCATGTATATATCTTCAGGCCAGGACTCTTATCAAACGTGAAGTTTGGGGCTGATTGGACATTGCATGTCTGAGTTACAGTAACTTCCTGTTTTATGTCTTTAACAACATGCTTTAGCACTAAGTAAGTGTTGCTAGCATGTTTGAGCACGTTTTAAACTAGTTTAGCACTCAATGGCTTTTTTAGTGTGTTGCTAATAGTGTGTCACAGTGTTAAACATGTCACTTCCTGTTGACAGTAGGTGGCGCTATAACTATAACTGAATATTGGCATGTAGATATCTTCAGGCCAGGACTGTTATCAAACATGTGAAGTTTGGGGCTGATTGGACATTGCATGCCTGAGTTACAGTAACTTCCTGTTTCATTGCATTAAGAGTATGCTTTAGCACTTAGCTAAATGTTGCTAACATGTTATAGCATGTTTCTAGCATGTTGCTACCCTGTTCAACAGTTGTTGAATTTTTTTTAAAATGTTGCTAGGCATCCACAACAGTATTAAACATGTGGCTTCCTGTTACCAGCTGGTGGCGCTATGACTATAACTGAATACGGGCATGGGCGTGTGTTTAGGCCAGGATTCTTATCAAACATGTTAAGTTTGGGGCTGATTGGACATTGTATGCCTGAGTTAGAGTAACTTCCTGTTTCATTGTATTATTAGCATGCTTTAGCATATTAGCTAAGTGTTGCTAGCATGCTTTATTATTTTTGTAGCATGTTGAATATTAAGTTTGGGTCAGATTCAACATTATATACATGAGTTACAGCAATTTCCTTTTGTATTTGTATTAATAGCATGCTTTAGCTCTTAGCTAAGTGTTGCTAGCATGTTTTAGCATGTTTGTAGCATGTTGCTAGCCTATTTAAGACTTGTTAACGCTTTTCAATATGTTTCTAGGAGTCCGTAACAGTGTTAAACATGCCATTTCCTGTTGTCAGCAGGTGGCGCTATGACTATAACTGAATATGGGCACTGACGTGTGTTCAGGACCGGACTGTCATCAAACATGTGAAGTTTGAGGCAGATCGGACATCGTATGCCTGAGTTATAGCAACTTCCTTTTTCATGGCGAAACATCAAAGTTTGTCCGGCCGCCACGGACACGCCCTTTGACGAAAACTCTAAAGCTTCGCAATTTAACATCGCAAAGGCCTTATGATGACACTCAGCAAATTTGAAGATGATCGGATAAAAACTGTAGGAGGAGTTCGTTAAAGTATGAGGCCTGAAAATGGCAAAAACTGCACAAAAATCGTACAGGAAATTCAATATAACGGACTTCCTGTTGGGTTTCGGATGTTGCACCAGGAGACTTTTTTGTAGGTATTGGTGTGTTACATATGTGTACCGAGTTTCGTACATGTACGTGAAACGTAGCTCGAGGGGCACTCCATTGAAATTTTATAGGTGGCGCTATCGAGCCATTTTGCCACACCCACTTTTGAAAACGATATCAGATGTAAATTTTCGCCAGGTCTGATGCGTGTGCAAAGTTTCGTGAGTTTTCGGGCATGTTTAGGCCCTCAAAAAGACTTTTCATTTTGGAGAAGAAGAAGAAGAAGAAGAAGAATAAACGGAGCAATTCCAATAGGGTCCTCGCACTGTAGTGCTCGGGCCCTAATAAACGGAGCATTTCCAATAGGGTCCTCGCACTGTAGTGCTCGGGCCCTAATAAAATAAAGAGGAAAATAAGAATCCTTAGAAGAGCAATAGGGCCTTCACCCCTTTGGGCTCGGGCCCTAAAAAATACAAATAATTAAAGTTGCAAGCAGCGATGAACGGGCACAGTCGCCATCCCGGTAACATCAGGAAAACGGTGGCCAGCATTCACAGTAACCTTTAAACCACCTTCCCCTTTCTCTCCTTCTCTCTCTCTCTGTCTCTCCCTCTCATCCCCTCCCCCTCCCCCTGCACTCACTCTAACACACACACACACACACACACACACACACACACACACACACAAATAAAGGCAGAGTGAAAAAAGATGTCTGATAGTTTTTAAATTGTCTTTTATTCAGAGAGTTTTGTATATCTATGAAAATGAACTGTTTCCTTAGAATGACTAGTTCTCTGTATGAAACAAGTTTTAAAGGGTTTGGATGGTGCACTTTAAAGATATAAAATTACTGAAAATGGAAAATGAAATTCTAAGCATGTTATCTGCCTCAAAAACACAGAAAACAAATATTTTAATGTATGTTTTTTTTTAAATGTGCCATGGCAATAGTATTTGATGCATCAGGGACACCTTTACAGATTCTCATCGGCCGTGTTTTGACATTATTCTGATGAAGTTGGAAGAAAATCGAGTAAAAATATATTGTTTATTGTTCGTTCATGTTGGTTAATGCATTAACTAATGTTAACAAAAGATATCCTATTTTAAATAGTTACCAACATGTTTTATGATCTACAACCATTTTTAAATATTATTTTAATGATCTATAAGCATCTGTGAAATAATTATAAACAAATAGATTAAAAATAAATACATATTAACTTAGTTGATGCATTTGTTTCTCATTCTAATTAAGTGAACTGAGCAGTATAGTGTCATACGATTTATCCCATCAGTGAGAGTGTATATATGTATATAAATCATATAATTTTTCCTTTAAAGATTAAAAAAAGATTTTATGCTCTTTAAGCACTTATACAAAATAATTATGTAAAAGTACACTGACAGTACAGTACATATCAACTGATTCTATGCATTATTGTCATTCTTATACACTGAGAATGAGCTAAATAGCATTAGAGGTCAAACGATTCCTTATCTTATGAGGACCTCTAGTGTTCATCCCTGGTATTAGAGCCTTAATCTGACGTATTTCCTAAGAATTTCTTGTTCTTTAAATGTAAAAAGTTTTGATGAGTTAGAATAATGCAATTTAAAGATATATGGAAATAACTCTTCATCTTTTTTATTGTTACTTTCATAAATCACCACATCAACACCGTTCAAGATATCCCAAAGCCATTCACAATTTAGCATCTTCGGTATCTTGGCATCATGTTGGCAAAGTTTGGTGTGAACTTTCTGATTCTGCTATGAGTGATATGAATTTATTCACAGCTATATTTTTCCAAAAATCCACATTCAAATCAAAATAGCTGACTTCCTGTTGGTCGTAGCTAATAGGTGTGAATTAGAAAGTTGTCCAGCTTGATGAGACCAATATACCGACTGAGTTTGATGTCTGTAGCTACAACTAACCCTCCAACTTTTGTCAAAAGGTGGCGCTATAGAGTGCCTCCTCCATGCCCATTTATGAGCTTTTGCCAGTGTCTAACTATCATTAATATTGATGTGTGTGTTAAGTTTCATGAAATTCTAAGCATGTTATCTGCCTCAAAAACACAGGAAACAAATGTTAAAGTTTGACACGTTGCCACGGCAACAGCGTTTGATCTATCAAGGACCCCTTTACAGATTCTCATCGTCCGTGTTTTGATATTTTTCTGATAAAGTTTGAAGCAAATTGAGTAAAATTAAGAGGCTGATTTAAAAGCGTTTTGCAAACAACACACTTCCTGCTGCCAGTTGGTGACGCTATAACTTTGACTCATAATAGTCACATCTCTGTGATCGGCATTAGACGACAAACAAACTGCTGAAGTTTGGTCAAAATCAGGCAAAGTGTGTCAAAGTTATTGGACACTTCCTGTTTCTCATTTCTCGCCATAATTTGTCGCCCCGCCACGGCTAAACCGTTCGAGATATATAATTCCCCTGGCAATTTTGCATCCTCAATGTCTTGAGATCATGCTGACTGAGTTTGGTGGCCATCGGTGGAAAGGCCTAGGATTAGTATTTCAAATTCCACAGCCTGATTTTTCCAAAAATCTACATTTAAATAAAAATAGCCGACTTCCTGTTGGTCGTAGCTAATGAGTGTAAATTAGAAAGTTGTCCGGCTTGATGAGTCCAATATATGTACCAAGTTTGGTGACTGTAGGAGAAAGTAACCCCCCCAACTTTTGTCAAAAGTTGGCGCTATGGAGCGCCCGCTCAATGCCCATTTATGGGCTTTTATCAGTGTCTAAATATCAATAATAGAGATGCGTGTGTTGAGTTTCATGAAATTCTACGTATTTTAAGTGGCTCAAAAACACAAAAATCAAAATTTAAAGTTTGCCACGTTGCCATGGCAACATGATAAAAGTTATCGATAACGCCCTTTACAGATTCTCATCGGCCGTGTTTTGACATTATTGTGATGTTGACATTATTGTGATGTTGACATTATTGTGATATTGCGATGTGATCATATTATTGACCAAGATGGCGGCGCGTACACATCGCGAGGCTCAGTGTCTCTCCAGTTTCTGCAAATTTGCAGTATTTTACCTGCTCATCTTGGGTCTGTTCATACCGAACAGTAGTGCCTTACATCGTACACCCGACAGGAGATTTTGGATATTGGTTTGTACATTCCCGACAGTTTTATCAGTAATATTCGACTCGTCCCTGAGATGGCTAGGACACCCGAAGCTGCGCACTCTACCCGGCCGGGCGGAAGTGCTCGTAGGTGGCGACGCGACCGTAAACAAAGACGGGGGAAGCGCGGAGGACTAAGAGCTAAGCTAAAGCTAACACCACACCGGCTCTCTTTACCCAGCATTTTCCTCGCTAATGTACGGTCGCTGGTGAACAAAATGGACGAGATTCGACTCCGCATCAAACACAGCAAGAGACTTTGGAACTGTAATGTCATGATCTTCACTGAAACATGGCTAAACAGCGATGTATCGGACAGTGCTATTGCTCTAGCTGAGCTTCACACATTCCGGGCAGACAGAACGGCAGATGACTCCGGTAAGACCAGAGGCGGAGGATTGTGCGTTTATGTTAACAAAGCTTGGTGCACGAACTCTGTTGTTATTGGGAGACACTGCTCAGCTAACCTAGAGTTTCTCATGGTTAAGTGTAGACCGTTTTATTTGCCGCGGGAATTCACCTCCACCATAATAACTGCTGCTTACATTCCTCCTGACGCTGATGCCAAGCTTGCTATGAATGAACTTCATGTGGCCATCAGCAAACAACAAACTGCTCACCCGGAGGCTGCATTTATTGTTGTGGGGGATTTTAATCACTCAAACTTAAAGACAGTACTCCCCAAATTTCACCAAAACATTTTCTGTCACACCAGAGGAAACAAAACTTTAGACCATGTATACACAAACATGGCTGAAGCTTATACTGTGACCCCCCTCCCCCACTTGGGACAATCTGACCACCTTTCTTTGTTCCTCACCCCCAAATACTCACCCCTCATCAACCGTGTGAAGCCATCAGTGAAGACCATCAAAGTGTGGCCAGCGGGGGCAGACTTCACACTCCAGGAAAGGTTTCTACACACAGACTGGAGTATGTTTGCTTCTCAGGCCACCTGTGGCTCTCACGACTGCAGGCCTGTGTATGGATCTAACTCCATCATCAAGTTTGCAGATGACACTACAGTGATCGGTCTCATCAGCAGCAACGATGAGACTGCCTACA
Organism: Garra rufa; assembly: GCF_049309525.1. Classification (NCBI taxonomy): domain Eukaryota; kingdom Metazoa; phylum Chordata; class Actinopteri; order Cypriniformes; family Cyprinidae; genus Garra; species Garra rufa. The sequence continues at coordinate 45,666,194 of NC_133374.1, read as the reverse complement.
GGGAGGAGATCCAGCACCTGGCCACGTGGTGCACAGACAATAATCTGCTCCTTAACACCACCAAGACCAAGGAGCTCATTGTGGACTTCAGGAAGGGAAGAAGAGGTTTACACGAACCCATCCACATCAATGGGATGGCTGTTGAGCCTGTTTCATCCTTTAAGTTCCTGGGGACCCACATTTCGGAGGATCTATCCTGGACCACCAACACCTCCAGCCTGGTCAAGAAGGCTCACCAGCGCCTGTTCTTCTCAGCCATCCTGGTGAACTTCTATCGCTGCACGATAGAAAGCATCCTTACGAACTGTGTCACAGTCTGGTACGGAAGCTGCTCTGTTGCGGAGCGTAAGGCACTGCAGCGGGTGGTGAAAACTGCCCAACGCATCATAGGGACTCCACTTCCATCCATTGAGGACATCCAGAAGAAGCACTGTCTGCGTCGAGCACGCAGTATTTTTAAGGATTCCTCTCATCCCGCCCACAAACTGTTTTCTCTCCTGCCTTCTGGCAGGCGTTTCAGATGCCACAGGACAAGAACTAGCAGACTGAGGAACAGCTTCTTTCCCAGAGCTGTCTCCTTATTGAACTCTGAACCCCACTGACCCTTGGCCCCCACCCCCACACACTCCCCACTACCATTGCACTACTTAATATTCATTGCACTACGCTGTACATACCCATTTGTAAATGCACATTTCCATTGCACATATACATACAGTAAATTTGTGATAAATCTATATCTATACATGTCAATTTGTAAATTCCTGCTTCAGTAAACAGTAACCTGTATATTATGTTAGTATCTACCTGCAATTTATATTATAGTTAATAGCAACCTGTATATTGTGTTCATCTATTTGTACATTCTAATTGTAGTTAATTATCATCTGTAAATTATGCTCACAGTACTTCATCTGTAAATATTATCCATAGTTTCTCCCTGTACATATTCCCTATAAGTGCACTTATAACTTATACCTTTATCCTGCACTTGCTGCTTATTGCACTCCTGGTTAGACCTAAACTGCATTTCGTTGCCTTGTACTTGTACATGTGTAATGACAATAATTAAAATGTTGCTTGGCATCCACAACAGTATTAAACATGTGACTTCCTGTTGCCAGCAGGTGGCACTATGACTATAACTGAATATGGGCATGGGCTTGTGTTCAGACCAGGACTCTTATCAAACATATTAAGCTTGGGTCAGATTGGACATTGTATGCATGAGTTACACTTATTTTTCTTTGTATTAATATCATGCTTTAGCTCTCAGCTAAGTGTTGCTAGCATGTTTTAACATGATTCTAGCATGATGCTAGCCTATTTAAAACTTGCTGACGCTTTTTATTATGTTGCTAGGAGTCCGTAACACCATTAAACGTCACTTCCTGTTGTCAGCAGGTGGCGCTGTGACTATAACTGAATATGGGCATGTATATATCTTCAGGCCAGGACTCTTATCAAACGTGAAGTTTGGGGCTGATTGGACATTGCATGTCTGAGTTACAGTAACTTCCTGTTTTATGTCTTTAACAACATGCTTTAGCACTAAGTAAGTGTTGCTAGCATGTTTGAGCACGTTTTAAACTAGTTTAGCACTCAATGGCTTTTTTAGTGTGTTGCTAATAGTGTGTCACAGTGTTAAACATGTCACTTCCTGTTGACAGTAGGTGGCGCTATAACTATAACTGAATATTGGCATGTAGATATCTTCAGGCCAGGACTGTTATCAAACATGTGAAGTTTGGGGCTGATTGGACATTGCATGCCTGAGTTACAGTAACTTCCTGTTTCATTGCATTAAGAGTATGCTTTAGCACTTAGCTAAATGTTGCTAACATGTTATAGCATGTTTCTAGCATGTTGCTACCCTGTTCAACAGTTGTTGAATTTTTTTTAAAATGTTGCTAGGCATCCACAACAGTATTAAACATGTGGCTTCCTGTTACCAGCTGGTGGCGCTATGACTATAACTGAATACGGGCATGGGCGTGTGTTTAGGCCAGGATTCTTATCAAACATGTTAAGTTTGGGGCTGATTGGACATTGTATGCCTGAGTTAGAGTAACTTCCTGTTTCATTGTATTATTAGCATGCTTTAGCATATTAGCTAAGTGTTGCTAGCATGCTTTATTATTTTTGTAGCATGTTGAATATTAAGTTTGGGTCAGATTCAACATTATATACATGAGTTACAGCAATTTCCTTTTGTATTTGTATTAATAGCATGCTTTAGCTCTTAGCTAAGTGTTGCTAGCATGTTTTAGCATGTTTGTAGCATGTTGCTAGCCTATTTAAGACTTGTTAACGCTTTTCAATATGTTTCTAGGAGTCCGTAACAGTGTTAAACATGCCATTTCCTGTTGTCAGCAGGTGGCGCTATGACTATAACTGAATATGGGCACTGACGTGTGTTCAGGACCGGACTGTCATCAAACATGTGAAGTTTGAGGCAGATCGGACATCGTATGCCTGAGTTATAGCAACTTCCTTTTTCATGGCGAAACATCAAAGTTTGTCCGGCCGCCACGGACACGCCCTTTGACGAAAACTCTAAAGCTTCGCAATTTAACATCGCAAAGGCCTTATGATGACACTCAGCAAATTTGAAGATGATCGGATAAAAACTGTAGGAGGAGTTCGTTAAAGTATGAGGCCTGAAAATGGCAAAAACTGCACAAAAATCGTACAGGAAATTCAATATAACGGACTTCCTGTTGGGTTTCGGATGTTGCACCAGGAGACTTTTTTGTAGGTATTGGTGTGTTACATATGTGTACCGAGTTTCGTACATGTACGTGAAACGTAGCTCGAGGGGCACTCCATTGAAATTTTATAGGTGGCGCTATCGAGCCATTTTGCCACACCCACTTTTGAAAACGATATCAGATGTAAATTTTCGCCAGGTCTGATGCGTGTGCAAAGTTTCGTGAGTTTTCGGGCATGTTTAGGCCCTCAAAAAGACTTTTCATTTTGGAGAAGAAGAAGAAGAAGAAGAAGAATAAACGGAGCAATTCCAATAGGGTCCTCGCACTGTAGTGCTCGGGCCCTAATAAACGGAGCATTTCCAATAGGGTCCTCGCACTGTAGTGCTCGGGCCCTAATAAAATGAATGCGATGTGATCATATTATTGACCAAGATGGCGGCGCGTACACATCGCGAGGCTCAGTGTCTCTCCAGTTTCTGCAAATTTGCAGTATTTTACCTGCTCATCTTGGGTCTGTTCATACCGAACAGTAGTGCCTTACATCGTACACCCGACAGGAGATTTTGGATATTGGTTTGTACATTCCCGACAGTTTTATCAGTAATATTCGACTCGTCCCTGAGATGGCTAGGACACCCGAAGCTGCGCACTCTACCCGGCCGGGCGGAAGTGCTCGTAGGTGGCGACGCGACCGTAAACAAAGACGGGGGAAGCGCGGAGGACTAAGAGCTAAGCTAAAGCTAACACCACACCGGCTCTCTTTACCCAGCATTTTCCTCGCTAATGTACGGTCGCTGGTGAACAAAATGGACGAGATTCGACTCCGCATCAAACACAGCAAGAGACTTTGGAACTGTAATGTCATGATCTTCACTGAAACATGGCTAAACAGCGATGTATCGGACAGTGCTATTGCTCTAGCTGAGCTTCACACATTCCGGGCAGACAGAACGGCAGATGACTCCGGTAAGACCAGAGGCGGAGGATTGTGCGTTTATGTTAACAAAGCTTGGTGCACGAACTCTGTTGTTATTGGGAGACACTGCTCAGCTAACCTAGAGTTTCTCATGGTTAAGTGTAGACCGTTTTATTTGCCGCGGGAATTCACCTCCACCATAATAACTGCTGCTTACATTCCTCCTGACGCTGATGCCAAGCTTGCTATGAATGAACTTCATGTGGCCATCAGCAAACAACAAACTGCTCACCCGGAGGCTGCATTTATTGTTGTGGGGGATTTTAATCACTCAAACTTAAAGACAGTACTCCCCAAATTTCACCAAAACATTTTCTGTCACACCAGAGGAAACAAAACTTTAGACCATGTATACACAAACATGGCTGAAGCTTATACTGTGACCCCCCTCCCCCACTTGGGACAATCTGACCACCTTTCTTTGTTCCTCACCCCCAAATACTCACCCCTCATCAACCGTGTGAAGCCATCAGTGAAGACCATCAAAGTGTGGCCAGCGGGGGCAGACTTCACACTCCAGGAAAGGTTTCTACACACAGACTGGAGTATGTTTGCTTCTCAGGCCACCTGTGGCTCTCACGACTGCAGGCCTGTGTATGGATCTAACTCCATCATCAAGTTTGCAGATGACACTACAGTGATCGGTCTCATCAGCAGCAACGATGAGACTGCCTACAGGGAGGAGATCCAGCACCTGGCCACGTGGTGCACAGACAATAATCTGCTCCTTAACACCACCAAGACCAAGGAGCTCATTGTGGACTTCAGGAAGGGAAGAAGAGGTTTACACGAACCCATCCACATCAATGGGATGGCTGTTGAGCCTGTTTCATCCTTTAAGTTCCTGGGGACCCACATTTCGGAGGATCTATCCTGGACCACCAACACCTCCAGCCTGGTCAAGAAGGCTCACCAGCGCCTGTTCTTCTCAGCCATCCTGGTGAACTTCTATCGCTGCACGATAGAAAGCATCCTTACGAACTGTGTCACAGTCTGGTACGGAAGCTGCTCTGTTGCGGAGCGTAAGGCACTGCAGCGGGTGGTGAAAACTGCCCAACGCATCATAGGGACTCCACTTCCATCCATTGAGGACATCCAGAAGAAGCACTGTCTGCGTCGAGCACGCAGTATTTTTAAGGATTCCTCTCATCCCGCCCACAAACTGTTTTCTCTCCTGCCTTCTGGCAGGCGTTTCAGATGCCACAGGACAAGAACTAGCAGACTGAGGAACAGCTTCTTTCCCAGAGCTGTCTCCTTATTGAACTCTGAACCCCACTGACCCTTGGCCCCCACCCCCACACACTCCCCACTACCATTGCACTACTTAATATTCATTGCACTACGCTGTACATACCCATTTGTAAATGCACATTTCCATTGCACATATACATACAGTAAATTTGTGATAAATCTATATCTATACATGTCAATTTGTAAATTCCTGCTTCAGTAAACAGTAACCTGTATATTATGTTAGTATCTACCTGCAATTTATATTATAGTTAATAGCAACCTGTATATTGTGTTCATCTATTTGTACATTCTAATTGTAGTTAATTATCATCTGTAAATTATGCTCACAGTACTTCATCTGTAAATATTATCCATAGTTTCTCCCTGTACATATTCCCTATAAGTGCACTTATAACTTATACCTTTATCCTGCACTTGCTGCTTATTGCACTCCTGGTTAGACCTAAACTGCATTTCGTTGCCTTGTACTTGTAAAATAAAGTTGAATCTAATCTAATCAAATCTAATGAAGTTTGAAGTATGTTAGAGCCATAAAGAGCATTTAGAAATTTGTAACATTTTTCTGTAATATTATATTATTTGTATTAAGAGTTATTATTTTTATTTGATATAGTTTGCATATTTTGTGATATTATATTGCGTACATGCCCTATCATAGGTTAACTGTAAGATCATACGTAATACGTATGCGTAAGCAACCGTTGAGGAAGAAGGAAGGGGCTTGATGGTAGACAGTCTTTTGACCGTTCTTTGAAACCATATTTAAGTTGAAGCTTGAAAAAGTGTAAAAAGTTCAGTTTGATTTTTGATTTTTGTTGTATCCTGACAAACGAAAAGTAAACTGTTACACTGCAAGTTTGTGGTTTTACGCGTCAAATCCTTTGTGCCGATCCCCTATGGAAATGGCGGAGAACTAAGAGGAATAGATCGCCATTACAGCAAGTCAAAAGACTTCTTCGCATTGGAGCTACGCGAAGTGGAAACTGGATTACCAAGACTGATGCTGCAATTGTTATATAAAAGGATTTACAAGGATCACTTGTAATCACTTGGATACGGTCATTTACTCAAGTGTATACGGAGCAAACTGCACGTTCAAAATTATTGAGACGGACGAAAGTGAAAGTAAGTTTGCCCTGGAATATTTTGGCCATTTAAAGTCCTTTAAACTTGCTTCTGCAGTTTGAAACCTTTTTTACTGCCTAAAGTGTACTTTTGTTGGTGCATTTTGCAAGTCTTTGTTGTCGGATTATTGTGGAATTATGGATGACGCAGGCGAAACTGCTGACTCAGATAAGGATGGCCACAAGAGGGCGGTCAAGTACACACATAAAGCGCTGGAAGATCGCCTAAACAGACTGGTTAATTCAAGAAAGTTAAAGATGGCTCAAATTACCATTCACATGAATGAAATTGAGAAACTCAAAGAGAATGATGGAAATGTGGAAAAGATAGAACAAGAAGTACTTACAAAGCTCACCACATTGTATCAGGAATTCATTGAATTAAATGATAACATTCAAGAGCTGTTGTTGGAGGAAGAAAAAGAGGATGATAAGCGTATCTGGTTTGAACCCAAGTCAACAAAAATCAGGGAATTTGTTCTCGTTACTGAACAGTGGATTGGAAAGGTAAAGGATGCAAGTGCTGCAAAAAATGATGACACTGAACCAGGTGACAGTGTTTCGGAAGTTGCTTCAACAGTGAGGAAAAAGAGCAGAGCAGGTTCGTCAGCTGGACATTCTGTTGCATCTTCAGCCACCAGTTCAAGTTCACTTCTGCGGATGAAAGAGGAAGCTGAGAAAGCAGCTCTGTTAGCCAAAGCTGCTTCTTTAAAAAAGAAACAAGCTTTGAAATTAGAAGAAATAAACCTGAAAGCTAAACTGGAGGAATTAGAGCTACAGACAGCGATTGCCATTTCTGATGCAAAATTGAAAGTTTATGATGAACGTGAAAATACTGCTGAATCAACACAAGAATATTTTCAACCAAAGCAAGCAGTAGATCAAAGAAGGTCGGGACTTAAGAAAGATCCTGATGAGGAAAATTCCGACGTTCAACCTACAACCAGACGAAAACAACAGCCTGCTGCCAAGACTGTCAGCCAGAATGTTCCAAAAGTTGAAAATTCAGAGGACAGTATGTGTCAAATAATGAAGAGACAAAATGAGATCACGCAAATGCTGGTAAAGAAACAAAGTCTGTCTCAGTTACCCCAAAGAGATGTCCCAATCTTCTTTGGTGATCCTCTCAACTTCAGATCATTTATGCGAGCTTTTGACAACGCCATAGACAGTAAAACTGGGAATGCTAAGGACAAGCTGTTCTACTTGGAGCAATACACCAGCAGTGAACCACGAGACCTGGTAAAGAGTTGTGGACATATGAGTGCTGAAAGTGGATATAAAGAGGCAAGAAGATTACTGCAACATCATTATGGTGACAAACTTAAGATTGCTTCAGCGTACATTGAAAAGGCACTGAAATGACCTCAGATCAAATCAGAGGATGGGAAGATGCTTAATGCATATGCTCTTTTCTTGATTGGATGCTGCAACGCAATGCAGGATGTGGATTTTATGTCTGAAATGGACAACCCAACTAACATGAGGGTTATCATCTCCAAACTCCCCTATAAAATGAGAGAGAGTTGGAGAAATGTTGCATACGACATTCATGAAAGGTCTGGCAGAAGAGCTCAGTTTTCAGACTTGGTGGAATATATTGATCGGCAAGCCAAAGTAAAAAATGACCCCTTGTTTGGAGACATTCAGGAGCTAACCGATGCAAATATTGGAAAGAAAAGCAAAACTCCTGACTTGAAGTACAAAAAGGTTAGTCCCAAAGGAAGTAGTTTCGTCACAAGTGTCTTTACTGAACGGAAGAAGCAAGGTGAGATGAAGAAAGAAACAAAATCTCAACTTGACAAAATATCTTGTGTAGCATGCACGTTCTGTCAAAAGAACCATGCTTTGAATTCATGTTTCAAATTTAAGGAGCAAGCACACAAGGACAAGATTGAATTTTTGAAAACAAAAGGACTGTGCTTTGGATGTCTTACGCAAGGGTATTTGAGCAAAGACTGTAAGAAAAGACTTACATGTCAAGAATGTTCCAAGATGCACCCAAGCATTTTGCACATTCCGAAGGAGAACAGTTCCAAATCTAGCAGTTGTGATGAGAATGAAGTCAGAACAAGCACAGCTTCAACAGACCATGAAACCTGTGGATACACTGGGGCCGGTAACAGTGAATGCATCCTAGCTATAGTCCCAGTGAAGATCAAGTCTAAGAAAAGTGACAAGGTAGTAAAGACTTATGCCTTCATTGACCCAGGAAGCTCTGCAACGTTTTGCACCGAGGCGTTAATGAGAGATTTGAACTTGAAAGGCAGAAAGACAGAGATTCTTCTTCGTACTATGGGACAAGAAAAACCTGTGCATAGTAACATTCTGTCAGATTTGGAAATATGTGGCTTAGAATGTGAAGACTACATGGAACTTCCTAGAGTGTTCACCCAGAAAGAGATTCCAGTGAAACACGAGAATATCCCTCAACAAAAGGATCTGGAAAAATGGCCTTATCTGGATCAGGTTAAACTTCCTCATCTCAAAGCAGAGATAGGTGTGCTGATTGGCGCCAATGTGCATAAAGCAATAGAACCATGGCAAGTGATAAATAGTGAAGGAAACGGACCTTATGCAATCAGGACAGCATTAGGATGGATAGTTAATGGGCCTCTATGAACTGATGTGAGCACAGAATCAGACCTGGTGAGAACTTCAAGTTTCACTGTAAACAGGATTGCAGTTGCAGACATTGAAACGTTGTTGGTGGAGCAGTTCAATGCAGACTTCCCTGAACGCAAATACTGTGACAAAACAGAAATGTCACAAGAAGACCAAAAATTCATGCAATCTGTTGAGCATTCAATCCAGCATAAAGATGGACATTACTGTATTGGATTGCCATTCAAGAATGATCCTGCCAAGTTTCCCAACAACAGATGCATAGCAGAACAAAGAGCTATTGGTCTTTAAAGAAAGCTCAGCAAGAACCCAGAGTTTTACAAAGACTATAACACTTTCATGACAGACATAATTGACAAAGGCTATGCTGAAAAAGTGCCTTCAGAACAACTGGAATGCTCATGCAATGTGTGGTATATTCCGCATCATGGCATTTATCACCCGAAAAAGAACAAACTGAGAGTTGTCTTTGATTGCACAGCAACTTACCAGAACTTCTCACTGAATAGTCAACTAATGCAGGGACCTGACCTGACCAACACTCTCATCGGTGTACTGAATCGCTTCAGACAAGAACCAGTTGCTATTATGGCAGACATTGAATCAATGTTCTACCAAGTGAGAGTTCCAGAAGCTGATGCAGATCTTTTGAGATTTTTGTGGTGGGCCGAAGGAGATCTTAGTAAGCCCACGGCAGAATACAGGATGACGGTGCACCTGTTCGGGGCAACTTCGTCTCCCAGTTGTGCGTGTTTTGCGCTACGAAAAACCGCAATGGATGGAAAAACGGAGGCAACAGCAGAAGCAACCAACACTATTCTGCAAAACTCTTACATGGCTGATTGCTTGAAATCCGTAGCCTCTGAGGATGCAGCAATCAAACTAGCACAAAGTTTAATGTCTGTGTGCTCTAAAGGTGGATTCCACTTGACAAAGTGGGTAAGCAATAGCAGAGCAGTCCTGTTATCATTGCCAGAAAAGGAAAGAACCAAAGAGGTCAAGGACTTAGATTTCAACAAAAGCAACCTGCCAATTGAAAGGGCTCTGGGAATACGATGGTGCACAGAAACAGATACATTCAGATTTGCCATAAATGTACAAGAAAGACCTACTACAAGAAGAGGAATACTTTCCGTAGTGAGCTCCATATACGATCCTCTTGGTCTTGTGGCACCCTGTATCCTTCCAGCGAAACTCCTTCTAAGACAGCTGTGCAAAGACAAGTTGGGCTGGGATCAGAACATTTCAGAAAAACAAGCACAAAAATGGTTTGTGTGGCAAAAGGACATTGAACAATTGTCAAGCTTCAGTGTGAGTAGATGCTTCAAGCCAGACAACTTTGGACCTACCATATCTGCTCAATTGCATCATTTCGCCGACGCAAGTGAGAATGGCTATGGTACAGTGTCCTACCTGTTACTCACAAATGAGCATGGAGAAGGGCACTGTAGAGAATTTTGGTTAGCTCAAAGAATTTAAGATGATCAATATATGTGTGTATATGCATGAGACTGTTTCTTTCATCACATATACACTGCAAACTCCACCAGGTCTTATGACCAATGAATAGGATGAAATGAGTTATTTAAAACATACATTTCAGTCAGGGAAAGTAGTTTAACTCACAGGAAATCGTGTATAATAATCGTCATTAAATATACGCAATTTCCAGTTTCTGATCAGTAACAGTAATAATGATATCGACTGGTTTCTTTGTCCAGCAAATTGTTCAGTGATACCCATTACTCTGACGTTGGCCCGTCGTCACGGCAACGCATTTCTACTAACCAGAACGGAGTTAAAACAATTGAACAGAATAGGGCTTAAGGTAGCAATATGAGATCGAAACAGTTTAAGTGACTTTGTAATGTAAGCATTCAGCACAGAGAATCATTATATGTGAATATATGGTTGTTTATTAAACTATTCTACTTACAAACGATCGCACATAGACAAACGTACATAAAACACAAATAGACAGAGAACGCGTGAGAGAGAGAGAGTAAGAGAGAGAGAGAGAGAGAGAGAGAGAGTAAGAGAGAGAGAGACAGAAAGTGAGTTTGCAAAGGGACAGGAATGAAACGGTTCTGAACATCCTGAAATCGTTTCTTTTATAAAACGCCTAATACGCAGCTATCTACGTTTGTAGAAAGGACGGATACTTGCAAGCTTGTTGTGGTTGTGCATTGGTTCCGTATGTATTCAGTTCAGAAAGTCCTTTCCAGTTCCTTGAGAGTATTGCAGGCCTCATCATCTCCATTGCTAGGTGAGACCCCCCCCCCCCCATGGATCTGGGGGGAGGTGCGGGTGACGTGTCTTTGTGTCCCGAAGGCAAGAGAGAGAGAGAGGGATGAGGGAACCTTATAAACCTGTAGGTCGTTCACGCCCACAGTTGGACCTTGTCCAATCCGGTTGATCTGAGTTTTGGAGGGAAGATTGAAAGTCTTTGTCTCTCACAATGGGGTTTCGCATGTGGAAGCTGATTGGTTGTTTGGCCACAAAACTTTCAAAAGTTCAATAATACCTATAAAGCAAGGAGTTATTAAGATGCCACAAACATTAACATTTAGGGAATAATAAATGCTGCTCATAGACACCAAACATGATCTATGTATCTTCTCGTTTGACTGAGTGATTCTAAATGTGAGAGTCTTAGCATGCACAATAATTCACCTATTGCGGATTAATGTTTGAGGCCGACATACATAACAGAAACAACAATATAAGAAAAGGTAACACATTGATACGTGTACATTTCTACATAACTGTATGTGGGACTGCATGTCTGAATAAGGAAAGTCTATCTTTCCCTGCATTCCTGTAGGAGTCTTATCTTGATGGTGGGGGGATGAGCTGGATAGTGACCAGAGGTCTGGCTCATAGCACATAGGTGTTAATCATGGGGGAGAAGTCATTTAAGGAATATAACTAGTTATTTCATGTCTGATGGGCTCCATGCACTACATATCCCCTCTTTCGAACGTTGTTGTCCGTCCAACAGACAACAGCGAGCGACGTCAAAGGTGCGGAACAATCAGGCATGCACCCGGCACTCCTGGCTGGAAGAGAGAGGTGGCTCTCTGGAGGTTGGTGCTTCAAGGAGTGGCTGTGGTGCCGTGGTCGACGTTATCAGGTGTGATAATATAGACAGTGGCAAGGTATGGGTCCTCGAGCTTTGTGCAGCAGGTGTCGAGGCACTGTCACTTGTCATCCTGACCCAGGTTGGTCTGTGTCAGGTGGTTGTTATCTAGTATCTGTGGTCCCTGCAGTCTGGAATGGCTGGTTGGACTCTCACTTGTGAGAGGGCAGGTAGTTCCAGGGTTCGCAGAGAATTGTCGTAAAGATTTTGTAGTGTAAAGAAGTTTCCGACGGACCCGGTTAGGGTGCAGGAGGGCAGCAGGTGTCTGTTATCCCGCTGTTTTGCTCAAATGTCATCAGGCGTCTGATGTTGGGGGTGTCGACACTGACTTGAGCGGGTCTGAGTTGTGTTTGTAGGGGTTTTGCTGTTGGGCCTGTGGGCCCGTTGCTCCATTCAACATTGTCTGGCTGCTCCTGAGGTGTCGGCTGGTCTCATGGGATGCTTTTTCCTTTTAGGAAGTCTAATGCGGTGTTGCGTTGGGCAAGGAGTCAGAAGTTTACCTTTCAGTACTTCTCAGTGGAGTTTCATTCAAGGAGCTCTTTGTTAGCATCAGAAACTCTGTTCTGGAAAAGCAGGCGTGTCCAGCTGTCCTTGTGGGTGTCGGTTAATTTGGGTACTCGGAGACTTGCAGGTTCAGTTCATTTACCTCCTGTCTGAGGCCCTTGAGGGTGTGGGCCAAGGAGAAGATGATGCTGCTCAGCTCCCGGTTGTCCCGGCTGGATGTGAGTTGTCCAATTGTCGCAGTCCTGCTGTTCCTTTCTCTGCCATTGCAGGCCGTTGGCTGCTTTAGGCTGAAGGATGCCGTTCTCTGTACTCTGCTGAGTCTCCAGTTGGTCCTGGTGAGTGGCAGGGCTGGATGTCCGAGACACGCTGGTTCACAGTTCCTATTGTGAATCTCGCTGGCTGCGGCATGCTTTTGGCTTCCTGCGCTCTTTGGATGCAGGTGTCGCACTCGGGCATGTTTCACTGAAGTACTGGTGAGCAATGTAGGTGGTGACAAGGGTGGTCTCTTAGTTGACACGGGTGTCGTTTCTGGTGCCATCTGGTGGTAAACGTTCACAGATGTTTCTCGTCGACTGACTGCTTTGCATCGTAGAGAGGCTGTGTCGTTTGAAATCCGCTGGTTTCGAGCTGGCATTAAACTTAGCATATTCTGATGTCCTCTGTCACTGCATGCTTGGCAGTGCGCCACTTCTGCGTTGGTAGTGGCTTTGGTACTCTGGTGTATTCTGCACGGTGCATCTTGGGCATACATCAGCAATGACCCCCCTTTGTTCCTGGAAAGCTGGGAGCTGTGGCGGTGTTTGGTTATCAGGAACAAATGTGAGGATGTGTCATCTAGATGCGGCATGTGTGTGACATCACTGAGTTGTTTTCGGCTTAGTGCCTTAGTGTGGTCGGACAGTGCAAGGTTAAGTGTCAGCATTGCTTGGGAGCAGTGGAGGCTGCTTTAGCAGAGCTATTTTGTAGGTGGAGCCAGTGTGCATGGGTGTGATGCAGGCGGCGTAGCAGCGTGAGGGGTTTGCTTGTGGCTTAGAAGCGATGCTTGGGTTAGGTGGGTGGGTTTTTTGTTGTTGAAAACCTTAGGCAGCCACAAAATCCCTCAGGTTTTTTCTGGGCCTTTCGCTATTTTTGCACGAATAGCATGTAATGTTCTTATTGTGATGGCAATGCTTGTCTGGAACAGTTGTTGATGCTCGTCTGTTTCAAACTGAGTGGTGTTGTTTGAAACTGAGCTTAGCCTACTTTGAGTCTATGCAGGTTAGTAATTTTCAGAGGGAGTTCTTGCGACTTGTTGTGACACAAGGGTTGATCCGATTGCCGTCACTCGTGCTGTGATGTCAGGTGGCCCGGCTTAAGGTGTTGCAGTGGGACAGGCTTGTCGTTTTCCACTAGGTACCTGCTCTGGGCGTGTCTTGCCTCGCTCTTTGGTCTATAAGCACATGGGTTTGTGTGCGTGGGACCCTTGGTCTGCAGGCATTGATAGTTATAAACATCACACGTTGGTGGCAGGTCTCTGTGATTCCCTCTGTCTTCTGGTGCGATTGGCACATCGCTGGATGGTTTGTGCAGCGCAGCTGTTGTCATCTGGGTGCTGGGCTCTGCTGAGAGCCTTGTACATGACATTAGTTCTGCATCATCGTCATATGTGGAGAGCAGCTTGGCACCACTTCTGAGTGGCCATTTTCCCTTAGGCTCTTCATGACGGAATTGTTTAAAGTCTTTGAAATACCTGAATGGTATGTACACTGCAAAAGATTACTTTTCAGAAAGGGGGTGTGGCTTCTAGAGTGGGCACTGCTTCACGTATTCCATTGAATGTGTGTGCAGCGTTAGGGTTTTAGCCACACTGTGTTTTGAGCCGAACAGTGACCCCTTTTGGTGAATGCAGGTAGTTCGTTCGCCAGAGTGTAAACATCTGGGAGTAATCTTATCTAGCAAGGCTTTCTCCCAGTTGAGGGAGTATCGTAGGGCTGTGAGAAACAGGAAGTAGCAGGTTTTGCATTGTCTATTCCAGGTTAAGTTCAGAGCACAGGTGTCCTCAGTGTTGGCCTGCACTGATCTCAGATCACTCCCACACAGTGATGTCGCTGCGTGTTCAGCTCCCATACACCACTGTATGTTTGTTCACCTTGGTCAGTCAGACGTCCTCCCTTGGCATGGGGCAGCTGGACAATCACTTTGCTAATCTTTATTGCCTTCTGGTGCTTGGCTGTTTTCCGGCGGTCTGTAGAGTCCGCTGAATCGAGCGATCGTTGACGGAAGAAGGCTGTAGCATTTGGGTGGTGACTCACAGTGTGATGTGGATATCTGAGGGGAAAGATTTTCTGGCGTTGATGCCATCTTCCCTTGGTGCCTGTCGCGTTGTCTCACGTAGGCTCAGATGCTGGTCGTAGCAGTCGTGTTCTTAGCTGCTGTATTCAGTTTTGACAGTTTTGACTACTGGTACAAATGGCTGGGGTCCTGTTAGCTGGAGGTGGAGCTAAGCAGATCTGTCTCGTGGTCACACTGGGCAATGTTCTTGCTTAAAAGTCAATGTTTTGCAGACAGGCGTGTGTTGTAGCCTACTGCAGTGTTCAGGAAGACAGCGTTTTGTGGTGACAGCTGTCAGATTCCCGGCCAGCTTGCTGGCGTGTGAGGTGTGAACGGTGGGCTGTTAGGCCCGGGAGAGATTTTGTGTTGAGCTCTCCTGTTTGTTCATATTGTTATCTGCAAGCATTTGAGTTCTTTAAGGTGTGCTGGGTTCAGCTCACTTTGTGTTTCTTTGCGGAGTCGTTACTTGAACTTCGGCGTAGGCTGCTTGCAGGAGGCCTTAAAAGGCTTTGGCCGTGGCATGAGTGCTGCTGTCTGCCTGGGTCCATTGTAAAGGGAGCTTCCGCTGTTTAGGAGTGTTCTCCTGTACTGCTCTCTGCGCTCAGTCTGTGGGGGTGTTGCAGGCGTGTCTTGAAGCTTTTCTCCTCTCTCCTCGTGTAGGTCCTTGTCCTCTTCATCCGCTATCTCTGAACATCCAGATGGTCTAGGCGGTTCTGCGCGCTGTCCTGGTTCCGTCGTGGGTGAAGCTTTCTCCGCTGCGGCTTTAGTCAGACGATCTTGTTGAGGGCGTGGTCACTGATGGTCCGGGCTGTAGATGAGTTGATTGGTTCTCTGCAGCCGTAGCTCTTGACTGGATCGTGATCCATTCGCCTGTGTGCGTGGTCGTCCGGCTGTTCTCCGCTCAGGGGCTGGATGGCATCTTTGCCTTGTCTGGACTGGATGGCGAGACTGGATGGTGAAATGTTGACACAAATAGAGAGGGAGAGACAAAGCACAACGAGCCAATGCAAGTCCGTACAGAACTAATGAGCTAAAATGTTGCTATGTGTTGCGCACTTAACTGATGTCATCAGATGGTGACGCAAACTAAACGCTTATTATCCTAGCTGTAAAGAAGGGGTCAGATAGTTTGTGTGGGTAAACACAGGAAACTATGAGTAAACTTAATGATGAGCGATTAACTTTAGAGCTATTCAGTTCATCGGTGTAGTTACCAAAAGATTTCACTGATGTTCAGACAGGTTCAGTCTCTAATAGGGAGAAAAATAAAAACAAAATCCATCAGAAAGAGAGGTATAAAGGGTTAAAGCAAAAGAGAGAAATTGAGCTGACTGCCAGCCCTGGGGTCAGTGACGGGGCCCACCGGGTGGGGGCGCTATGGAGTCGTCACACCTGGGAAATGGCAGAGCTGAGAGAGCAAAAGAGAGAAAGGCCCCCCTGGGATGGGCCGAATTACCCGGGGTAGTGAGAGTGCAACTTGATCGATTTGGTCAAAGTTTAAATTTAAATCAAGACTGTTTAATCAAAAATTTAAAATGAGCAAATACAATTATAATTGCTAAAGGGAGAGTTGAATCTAAGGCGGTGAAATAATTAAAATTAAATCGCACACAAAAAGAAGAAAACATACATTATGTTAATTATCATTATGGTTTAAATAACAATAATTAATAATGTAAGATCAAAAAAGGAAAAGAGAAGGGAGAGACTGACTGGAACTATCCATAAGCGTTGTTGCTCAAAGAAAAAAAATTAATAAATAATGTTAGGATGGTTACACTATTAAAAGGTTGCTTAGTTACGATGCGTGCACCTTGATCTTGAGTCAGCCTGCTGACACAAGACTTGCGTGTGCTTTGCACAAAACAAATAAATAACACTCGATCAAGATTTGTACAGTAATAACGCGAAGTTGTTTACTATATTAAATCTATTCGATGAGCAAACGGGGTCAACCTAATCAGTTAGCTAAGCTGAGGTTTTAACCCAAAGGAGCAAGATAGCTGCTTAACATTGGAGTGCACATCAATGGCTAATCTATCTACCCTCAAAATATAAAGATATGGCCTTTGTAAGGTGAAAGAGGAACATCGCTCAATCAGCTTCTTCACGCTAAAAAAAGGTTTTCTTCGCTTAATTTAGGGTGGCTTTGGGACGCACTATTTTATAGGGTCAATATATAAAGGCTTTAAGGTGAAAGAGGAATATCGCTCAATCAGCTTCTTCACGCTAAAAAAAGGTTTTCTTCGCTTAATTTAGGGTGGCTTTAAGACTCTCTATAAAAGTTTTCTTCGTTTTATAGGGTCAATATATAAACTGCAGTTAAGTTACGTCTTAACAGCGGTTGAGTTTCTCTGTGCGAGAGGCTCAAACATCTGTGAAGGTGTTAAAGGTGGGCTGGTCCACACCGTTCTAACACACACACACAAACAAAAGAGACGCGAGTCGTGAGCCGAGTTTGAATAAACAAGCATGCAGACACACAAACTATTCCTGAGCCGCTCACATCACATAGTTTAAAACTGCCCCGCATTCTAACGCCAATTAATGTAGAGAATTTTGGTTAGCTCAAAGAATTTAAGATGATCAATATATGTGTGTATATGCATGAGACTGTTTCTCTCATCACATATACACTGCAAACTCCACCAGGTCTTATGACCAATGAATAGGATGAAATGAGTTATTTAAAACATACATTTCAGTCAGGGAAAGTAGTTTAACTCACAGGAAATCGTGTATAATAATCGTCATTAAATATACGCAATTTCCAGTTTCTGATCAGTAACAGTAATAATGATATCGACTGGTTTCTTTGTCCAGCAAATTGTTCAGTGATACCCATTACTCTGACGTTGGCCCGTCGTCACGGCAACGCATTTCTACTAACCAGAACGGAGTTAAAACAATTGAACAGAATAGGGCTTAAGGTAGCAATATGAGATCGAAACAGTTTAAGTGACTTTGTAATGTAAGCATTCAGCACAGAGAATCATTATATGTGAATATATGGTTGTTTATTAAACTATTCTACTTACAAACGATCGCACATAGACAAACGTACATAAAACACAAATAGACAGAGAACGCGTGAGAGAGAGAGAGTAAGAGAGAGAGAGAGAGAGAGAGAGAGAGAGAGAGAGAGAGAGAGAGTAAGAGAGAGAGAGACAGAAAGTGAGTTTGCAAAGGGACAGGAATGAAACGGTTCTGAACATCCTGAAATCGTTTCTTTTATAAAACGCCTAATACGCAGCTATCTACGTTTGTAGAAAGGACGGATACTTGCAAGCTTGTTGTGGTTGTGCATTGGTTCCGTATGTATTCAGTTCAGAAAGTCCTATCCAGTTCCTTGAGAGTATTGCAGGCCTCATCATCTCCATTGCTAGGTGAGACCCCCCATGGATCTGGGGGGAGGTGCGGGTGACGTGTCTTTGTGTCCCGAAGGCAAGAGAGAGAGAGAGGGATGAGGGAAGGTTTATAAACCTGTAGGTCGTTCACGCCCACAGTTGGACCTTGTCCAATCCGGTTGATCTGAGTTTTGGAGGGAAGATTGAAAGTCTTTGTCTCTCACAATGGGGTTTCGCATGTGGAAGCTGATTGGTTGTTTGGCCACAAAACTTTCAAAAGTTCAATAATACCTATAAAGCAAGGAGTTATTAAGATGCCACAAACATTAACATTTAGGGAATAATAAATGCTGCTCATAGACACCAAACATGATCTATGTATCTTCTCGTTTGACTGAGTGATTCTAAATGTGAGAGTCTTAGCATGCACAATAATTCACCTATTGCGGATTAATGTTTGAGGCCGACATACATAACAGAAACAACAATATAAGAAAAGGTAACACATTGATACGTGTACATTTCTATATAACTGTATGTGGGACTGCATGTCTGAATAAGGAAAGTCTATCTTTCCCTGCATTCCTGTAGGAGTCTTATCTTGATGGTGGGGGGATGAGCTGGATAGTGACCAGAGGTCTGGCTCATAGCACATAGGTGTTAATCATGGGGGAGAAGTCATTTAAGGAATATAACTAGTTATTTCATGTCTGATGGGCTCCATGCACTACAGCACTGTTCATTCGTAATGGGTAAAGCCAGAGTTGCGCCACTGAAGCAGATAACAATCCCTAGAATGGAGTTGACTGCAGCAGTTGTTGCAGCAAAAATGGACAGAATGTTGAAACAAGAGCTTCAACTGCAACTTGAAGACTGTGTTTTGGACTGATAGCCTCACAGTACTGCAGTGCATTGAGAACGAAGCCTCAAGGTTTAAAACGTTTGTTGCCAATAGGGTTTCCTTCATCAGAGAAGCTTCAAAACCCTCACAGTGGAAATACAGTGGCACTTCATTAAACCCAGCAGATATGGCTTCCAGAGGCATCAAGGTGGAAAACGTCTTGAAAAAAGAAAGTTGGATAAAAGGTCCAGAATTCCTTTGCAAACACAAAAGGGAATGGCCAGTGCGACCAGACCAGGCAGATGAAGTGGAAGTTGAATTGAAAAAATCAGCTGTGGTAAATTGCGTCAGTGCTACAGAAAAAGGAATACCTCTGGATAAACTGATTGAGTATTACTCAGAATGGTACAGACTAAAAAGAGCAGTCACTTGGATGTTGCGGTTGAAGGAAGTACTGCAGCACCTTTCAAACAAGAGAAGAGAATTGCAAGCTGCCGTAAGTCAATCTGAAAATGATACAAAGAAGCAGCAAGCTCATTTGCAAACTCAAATGTTGAAGCTGAGACAGACACTGCCTAAACAACATCTTTCAGTTGAAGACATTGAAAATGCTGAATTAAGTCTAATCCGCTACAGCCAGAGACAGACATTTCCTGAGGAGTTCAAGTCGTTGCAAAGAAGTAACCATGTCAAAAGAGGTAGCGTTCTGTACAAACTGGACCCATTAGTCCAAGATGGTGTACTACGAGTAGGTGGTCGTTTAAATCAATCTGCAATGCCAGAAACTGCCAAGCATCCCGCAATCCTTGATAAGAGGCAGCACTAGGCATAACTTTGTTGATTCTGAAGGACATACATCACAACATGGGCCATTGTGGCAGAAATCAGATTCTTTCAAAACTCCGAAGTAAATTCTGGGTTGCAGCTGCCAATACAGCCATAAGAAAGCTGATTTCTAAATGCACAGTGTGTAGAAGGCTACATACCAAAGTCAGCGATCAGAAAATGGCAGATCTACCAAGATATCGTCTTTTGCCAGATAATCTTCCCTTTACACACACAGGTGTGGATTATTTTGGTCCCTTCTTAATAAAACGAGGGCGCAGCTTGGTGAAGAGGTATGGAGTGCTGTTTACATGTCTAACCATTAGAGCAGTTCATATTGAAGTGGCCAACAGCCTTGATACTTCATTGTGCATAAACGCCATACGATGTTTCATCTGCAGAAGAGGGCAGGTGTCTACGATTCGATCAGACAATGGTACGAACTTCACTGGGGCTGAAAGAGAGCTTAAAGAAGCTATCCGAGACTTAGATCAGTCCAAAATAGATGAGTTCCTTGTCCAAAAAGGGAATTAAGTGGATTTTCAATACTCCGGCAGCATCCCATCAAGGTGGAGTATGGGAAAGACAAATACGCACAGTTCGAAAAGTTTTTAACTCAGTGTTAAATCAGCAGGTATTAGATGATGAAGGGCTTTACACGGTTTTGTGTGAGGTTTAAGCAATTATCAATGACCGGCCGCTAACTAAAGCATCGGATGACCCAAACGATTTGGAGCCTTTGACTCCAAATCATCATCTCATCATGAGAAAACAACCAATCATGCCTCCAGGAGTGTTTGTGAAAGAGGACTGTTATTCACACAAAAGATGGAGACAAGTTCAATATATGGCAGACCTCTTTTGGTCTAGATGGACTAAGGAATACCTGCCACCATTGCAGGAACGACAAAAGTGGCAGAAACTGAAAAGAAATTTGGTACCCGGAGACATTGTTCTCATCGTAGACCATTCTGCCCCCAGAAATTCTTGGATAATGGGAAGAATACTCAAGACCATACCTGATGCGTCTGGTATTGTCCGATGTGCTTGTGTTCAGACAAAAACTTGTCAGTTGGAAAGACCAGTAACAAAACTCTGCTTATTGCAAGAAGCAGAAAAGGAGTAAGAGTTTACATAGAGACTGTACATTTAAATTGTGGACTTTCCAAAAGGACTGTTTTAAGGAAAGAGAACTATTTATGGCTCCATTTAAGTATTTGAAAAGCTAATTGTTATGCTATAGGCCTAGACAATTAGGGGCCGGAGTGTTAGAGCCATAAAGAGCATTTAGAAATTTGTAACATTTTTCTGTAATATTATATTATTTGTATTAAGAGTTATTATTTTTATTTGATATAGTTTGCATATTTTGTGATATTATATTGCGTACATGCCCTATCATAGGTTAACTGTAAGATCATACGTAATACGTATGCGTAAGCAACCGTTGAGGAAGAAGGAAGGGGCTTGATGGTAGACAGTCTTTTGACCGTTCTTTGAAACCATATTTAAGTAGAAGCTTGAAAAAGTGTAAAAAGTTCTTAAGTTTGATTTTTGATTTTTGTTGTATCCTGACAAACGAAAAGTAAACTGTTACACTGCAAGTTTGTGGTTTTACGCATCAAATCCTTTGTGCCGATCCCCTATGGAAATGGCGGAGAACTAAGAGGAATAGATCGCCATTACAAAGCAAATTGAGTAAAATTAAGAGGCTGAGTTTAAAGAATTTCAAAAACGTCACGCTTTCTGCTGTCAGTTGGTGGCGCTATAACTTTGACTCATAATAGTCACATCGCTGTGATCCGCATCAGACAACGAACAAACTGCTGAAGTTTGGTCAAAATCAGACAAAGTATGTCAAAGTTATTAGACACTTCCTGTTTCTCATTTCTCGCCATAACTTTGTCGCCTTTCCACGGCCAAACCGTTTGAGATATCAAAAATCTGCTCGCAATTTTGCATCCCCAATGTCTTGAGATCATACTGACCGAGTTTGGTGACAATCCCATGGAAATCCTGGGAGATATATCAAATTCCAGAGCATGCACTTTTTAGACTGCCATAAATATCTCACTTCCTGTTGGGTGGAGCCTATGACATAGAGTACAAAAGTTGTTTGGCTCAGTGAGATCTATATGTGTACAGAGTTTCATATGAATACGTGTAAGTATGTGTGCGCAGTACATCAAGTTTTCAGACTGTGTTCCAGGGGGCGCTGTAGAGGCCCTGCACTACGCCCGGGTCCCAGCCTCTGTGGCTTCCTGATGGCCGCAGATTCCAATGTGTGTGCAAATTTTCAAGAGTTTTTGAGTATGTTAAGGCCCCCAAAAGTGCCCGGAAGGTTGAAAAAAAAATAAAAAAAAAATAAAATAAAAATAATAAAAATTAAAGCTGCAAGCAGCGATGAACGGGCCCTCGCACCCGGGCTCACCGCCGACCGGTGGCTTTAGGAAAACATCAAACGGTGGGAAGTATGCTTTTAATACAGTAAATGTAGGAAAAATAGATCAAAGTCACTTAAATGTGCCAAACTTCCTGCTGCCAGCTGGTGGCGCTATGCCTATAACTGATTATTGGCATGTAGATGTGTTCAGGCCAGCACTTTCATCAAACATATGACGTTTGGTGCAGATCGACCTTGGTATGTTTGAGTTAGTGAAAGATATGATATATCCTGCTGCCAACAGGTGGCGCTATGATAATATCTGAAGATTGGCCTTTAGATGTCTTCAGGCCAGGACTCTTACCAAACCTGTGAAGTTTGAGGCAGATCGGATATTTTATGGCTGAGTTATAACAACTTCTATGTCCATGGCGAAACGTCAAATTTTGTCAGGCCACCACGGACACGCCCTTTGACGAAAACTCAAGATCTTCGCAATTTAACATCTCTAAGGCCTCTAGATCAGACTGACCAAATATAATGTTGATATCATTAAATCTCTAGGAGGAGTTTGATACAAGTCATTTCCTGTTGCCAACAGGTGGCGCTGTGATTATAATAGAATATTGGCCTTCAGATGTGTTCAGGCCAGGACTCTTATCGAATATGTGAAGTTTGAGGCTAATTGGACATTTTATGGCTGAGTTATAAGAAGTTTTATATCCATGGCGAGAACTGGAAATTTGTCAGGCCGCCACGGACACGCCCTTCAACGAAAACTCAGGATCTTCGCAATTTAACATCACTAAAGCCTTTATATTAGACTGACCGATTTTGGTGTTGATCTGTATAAATTTCTAGGAGGAGTTTGTTGCAGAGTACAACATGACACTTCCTGTTGCCAGCAGGTGGCGCTATGACTATAACTGAATATGGGCATGTAGATGTCTTCAGATCAGGAGTGTTATCACACATGTGAAGTTTGGGACAGATCGGACATTTTATGCCTAAGTTATAGCAACTTCCTTTTTCATGGCGAAACATCGAAATTTGCGAGGCCGCCACGGACACGCCCTCCGATGAAAACTCTAGATCTTCACAATTTAACGTCACAAAGGGCTTTAGATTAGACTCACCAATTTGGTGTTTGGTGTTGATCGGAATAAATCTCTAGGAGGAGTTCGTTCAAGTATGACACCTGAAAATGGCAAAAATGACACAAATTTTGCTGAGAAAATTAATAATAACCGACTTCCTGTTGGGTTTCGGATTTTATCTCAAGAGGCTTTTTTGTAGGTATTGGTGTGTTACATATGTGTACCGATTTTTGTGCATGTACGATAATCACAGCTGAATGCGCACACCGCGGAACGTGTAAAGGTGGCGCTATTGAGCCATTTTGCCACACCCACTTCTGCAACCCATATCAGATGTCCATTTTCGCCAGGTCTGATGTGTGTGCAAAGTTTTGTTAGTTTTCGGGTATGTTTAGGCCCTCAAAAATGCGATTCATTCCGGATAAGAATAATAATAATAATAATTAAAGCTGCAAGCAGCGATGGTAGGGCCCTCGCACTCGGGCTCACCGCCGATCGGTGGCGAATGGTGGGCACTATGCTATTAACACAGAAAATGTAGGAGGAATATGTCAAAGTCATTGATATGTGCCAATCTTCCTGCTGCCAGCTGGTGGCGCTATGCCTATAACTGAATATTGGCATGCAGATGTGTTCAGGCCAGTGCTTTTATCAAACATATGAAGTTTGGTGAAGCTTGAACATGGCATGCTTGAGTGTAAGTCATGACATATCCTGCTGCCAACAGGTGGCGCTATTACAAAATATTGGCTTTTAGATGTCTTCAGGCCAGGACTATTGGCAAACATGTCAAGTTTGGTGCAAATTGTACATTGCATGCTTAAGTTAGTGTAAAACAAGTAATTTGCTGTTGCCAGCTGGTGGCGCTATGACTATAACTAAATATTGGCATGTAAATGTATTCAGGCCAAGACTCTTATCAAACATATTAAGTTTGGGGCTGATTGGACATTGCATGCCTGAGTTACAGTAACTTCCTGTTTCATTGCATTAAGAGTATGCTTTAGCACTTAGCTAAATGTTGCTAACATGTTTCTAGCATGTTGCTACCCTATTTAACACTTGTTGATATTTTTAAAATGTTGCTGGGCATCCACAACAGTATTAAACATGTGACTTCCTGTTGCCAGCAGGTGGCACTATGACTATAACTGAATATGGGCATGGGCTTGTGTTCAGACCAGGACTCTTATCAAACATATTAAGCTTGGGTCAGATTGGACATTGTATGCATGAGTTACACTTATTTTTCTTTGTATTAATATCATGCTTTAGCTCTCAGCTAAGTGTTGCTAGCATGTTTTAACATGATTCTAGCATGATGCTAGCCTATTTAAAACTTGCTGACGCTTTTTATTATGTTGCTAGGAGTCCGTAACACCATTAAAAGTCACTTCCTGTTGTCAGCAGGTGGCGCTGTGACTATAACTGAATATGGGCATGTATATATCTTCAGGCCAGGACTCTTATCAAACGTGAAGTTTGGGGCTGATTGGACATTGCATGTCTGAGTTACAGTAACTTCCTGTTTTATGTCTTTAACAACATGCTTTAGCACTAAGTAAGTGTTGCTAGCATGTTTGAGTACGTTTTAAACTAGTTTAGCACTCAATGGCTTTTTTAGTGTGTTGCTAATAGTGTGTCACAGTGTTAAACATGTCACTTCCTGTTGACAGTAGGTGGCGCTATAACTATAACTGAATATTGGCATGTAGATATCTTCAGGCCAGGACTGTTATCAAACATGTGAAGTTTGGGGCTGATTGGACATTGCATGCCTGAGTTACAGTAACTTCCTGTTTCATTGCATTAAGAGTATGCTTTAGCACTTAGCTAAATGTTGCTAACATGTTATAGCATGTTTCTAGCATGTTGCTACCCTGTTTAACAGTTGTTGAATTTTTTTAAAATGTTGCTAGGCATCCACAACAGTATTAAACATGTGGCTTCCTGTTACCAGCTGGTGGCGCTATGACTATAACTGAATACGGGCATGGGCGTGTGTTTAGGCCAGGATTCTTATCAAACATGTTAAGTTTGGGGCTGATTGGACATTGTATGCCTGAGTTAGAGTAACTTCCTGTTTCATTGTATTATTAGCATGCTTTAGCATATTAGCTAAGTGTTGCTAGCATGCTTTATTATTTTTGTAGCATGTTGAATATTAAGTTTGGGTCAGATTCAACATTATATACATGAGTTACAGCAATTTCCTTTTGTATTTGTATTAATAGCATGCTTTAGCTCTTAGCTAAGTGTTGCTAGCATGTTTTAGCATGTTTGTAGCATGTTGCTAGCCTATTTAAGACTTGTTAACGCTTTTCAATATGTTTCTAGGAGTCCGTAACAGTGTTAAACATGTCATTTCCTGTTGTCAGCAGGTGGCGCTATGACTATAACTGAATATGGGCACTGACGTGTGTTCAGGACCAGACTGTCATCAAACATGTGAAGTTTGAGGCAGATCGGACATCGTATGCCTGAGTTATAGCAACTTCCTTTTTCATGGCGAAACATCAAAGTTTGTCCGACCGCCACGGACACGCCCTTCGACGAAAACTCTAAAGCTTCGCAATTTAACATCGCAAAGGCCTTATGATGACACTCAGCAAATTTGAAGATGATCGGATAAAAACTGTAGGAGGAGTTCGTTAAAGTATGAGGCCTGAAAATGGCAAAAACTGCACAAAAATCGTACAGGAAATTCAATATAATGGACTTCCTGTTGGGTTTCGGATGTTGCACCAGGAGACTTTTTTGTAGGTGCTGGTGTGTTACATATGTGTAACGAGTTTCGTACATGTACGTGAAACGCAGCTCGAGGCGCACTCCGTTGAAATTTTATAGGTGGCGCTATCGAGCCATTTTGGCACACCCACTTCTGAAAACCATATCAGATGTAAATTTTCGCCAGGTCTGATGCGTGTGCAAAGTTTGGTGAGTTTTCGGGCATGTTTAGGCCCTCAAAAAGACTTTTCATTTTGGAGAAGAAGAAGAATCAGAAGAAGAAGAATAATTAAAGCTGCAAGCAGCGATGAACGGGCCCTCGCACACGGGCTCACCGCCGACCGGTGGCTTTTGGAACACAGCTAATGGTGGGCAGTATGCATTTAATCCGGTAAAAATAGGAAAAATTATGTCAAAGTCACTTAAATGTGCCAAATTTCCTGCTGCCAGCTGGTGGTGCTATGCCTATAACTGACTATTGGCATGTAGATGTGTTCAGGCTGGCACTTTCATCAAACATATGAAGTTTGGTGCAGATTGACCTTGGTATGTTTGAGTTAGTGAAAGATATGATATATCCTGCTGCCAACAGGTGGCGCTATGATAATATCTGAATATTGGCCTTTAGGTGTCTTCAGGCCAGGACTCTTACAAAACCTGTGAAGTTTGAGGCAGATCGGACATTTTATGGCTGAGTTATAACAACTTCTATGTACATGGCGAAACATCAAACTTTGTGACGCCGCCACGGACACGCCCTTTAACGAAAACTCAAGATCTTCACAATTTAACATCTCTAAGGCCTCTAGATCAGACTGAGCAAATATAAAGTTGATATCATTAAATCTCTAGGAGGAGTTTGCTACAAGTCATTTCCTGTTGCCAACAGGTGGCACTGTGATTATAATAGAATATTGGCCTTCAGATTTGTTCAGGCCAGGACTCTTATCGAATATGTGAAGTTTGAGGCAAATCGGACATTTTATGGCTGAGTTATAACAAGTTTTACATCCATGGCGAGACCTCGAAATTTGTCAGGCCGCCACGGACACGCCCTTCAACGAAAACTCAAGATCTTCGCAAATAAACATCACTAAAGCCTTTATATTAGACTGACCGATTTTGGTGTTGATCTGTATAAATCTCTAGGAGGAGTTTGTTGCAGAGTACAGCATGACACTTCCTGTTGCCAGCAGGTGGCGCTATGACTATAACTGAATATGGACATATAGATGTCATCAGTTCAGGAGTGTTATCACACATGTGAAGTTTGGGGCAGATCGGACATTTTATGCCTGAGTTATAACAACTTCCTTTTTCATGGCGAAGCATCGAAATTTGCGAGGCCGCCACGGACACGC